>NW_027515162.1:0-91139 GCF_048772815.1 Callospermophilus lateralis
CTCTGTTTTCTCCTCTATTGACAGATGCAGTTCGAACTCTAAATCAAACATGGTTTGTGCCAGCTTCTTGAAACTTGACACAATAAAGTAGTTCTACGTTCTATCTCTAAGGTTTGTTTCCTCTTGTATTTTACAGCTGGGACTGGCGAATAACACTTATACTGAAAGGGGTTGCCAATCTCCAACACACTAGAGTCTCCTGAAATCTCAACATATATTTTTTCATCCAATCTTCATGATACTTTCAAGTAATGATCAGTACACCAATCCCACTTGGATGCCAAAGTTTAGGTCTCCTAGATTGAAGCATTCTTTTGGAGTACCAGTTTGAATTTTTAGGTTTCACTCTGTTTTCTCCAATATTGACAAATGTAGTTCGAACTCTAAATCAAACACGGTTTGTGCTAGCTTCTTGAAACTTGAAACAGTAAAGTAGTTCTACATTCTATTTTTATTTTTTGTTTCCTCTGCATGTAGTCCTAAGCAGAGACTGACGAAAGACACATTCAATGAAAGGCGTTGCTAGGCTGCCAAAATACTACAGTTTCCTGAAATCTCAACATATTTTTTTTTCCGAACTCATGATAATTTCAAGTAATGAGCAGTACACCAATAAAACGTGGATGTTCAAGTTTCGTTCTCCTAGGTTGAAGCATTCGTTTGCAGTAACAGTTTGAATTTTTAGTTTTCACTCTGTTTTCTCCTATATTGACAGATGCAGTTCGAACTCTAAATCAAACATGGTTTGTGCTAGCTTCTTGAAACTTGACACAATAAAGTAGTTCTACGTTCTATCTCTAAGGTTTGTTTCCTCTTGATGTAGCCTTAAGCAGAGACTGGCGAATAACACTTTCAATGAAAGGCGTTGTTAAGCTTCAAAAAAACTACCGTCTCCTGAAATCTCAACATATATTTTTTCATCCAATCTTCATGATTCTTTCAAGTATTGATCAGTACACCAATCAAACGTGGATGCCCAAGTTATGTTCTTCTAGGTTGTAGCATTCGTTTGCAGGAACAGTTAGAAATTATAGGTTTCACTCTGTTTTCTCCTATATTGACAGATGCAGTTAGAACTCTAAATCAAACACGGTTTGTGCTAGCTTCTTGAAACTTGACACAATAAAGTAGTTCTACTTTCTATCTCTAAGGTTTGTTTCCTCTTGTATCCTAAAGCTGGACTGGCGAATAACACTTTTACTGAAAGGGGTTGCCAAACTTCCAACACACTAGGGTCTCCTGAAATCTCAACATATATTTTTTCATCCAATCTTCATGATACTTTCAAGTAATGATCAGTACACGAATCCCACTTGGATGCCAAAGTTTAGTTCTCCTAAATTGAAGCATTCTTTTGGAGTAACAGTTTGAATTTTTAGGTTTCACTCTGTTTTCCCCTATATTGACAGATGCAGTTAGAACTCTAAATCAAACACGGTTTGTGCTAGCTTCTTGAAACTTGACACAATAAAGTAGTTCTACGTTCTATCTCTAAGGTTTGTTTCCTCTTGTATCCTAAAGCTGGGACTGGCAAATAACACTCATACTGAAAGGGGTTGCCAAACTTCCAACACACTAGAGTCTCCTGAAATCTCAACATATATTTTTTCATCCAATCTTCATGATACTTTCAAGTAATGATCAGTACACCAATCCCACTTGGATGCCAAAGTTTAGTTCTCCTAGATTGAAGCATTCTTTTGGAGTAACAGTTTGAATTTTTAGGTTTCACTCTGTTTTCTCCTATATTGACAAATGTAGTTCGAACTCTAAATCAAACACGGTTTGTGCTAGCTTCTTGAAACTTGAAACAGTAAAGTAGTTCTACATTCTATTTTTATTTTTTGTTTCCTCTGGATGGAGACCTAAGCAGAGACTGACGAAAGACACATTCAATGAAAGGCGTTGTTAGGCTGCCAAAATATACAGTCTCCTGAAATCTCAACATACTTTTTTTTTCCGACCTTCATGATAATTTCAAGTAATGAGCAGTACACCAATAAAACGAGGATGTTCAAGTTTCGATCTCCTAGGTTGAAGCATTCGTTTGCAGTAACAGTTTGAATTTTTAGTTTTCACTCTGTTTTCTCCTATATTGACAGATGCAGTTCGAACTCTAAATCAAACATGGTTTGTGCTAGCTTCTTGAAACTTGACACAATAAAGTAGTTCTACGTTCTATCTCTAAGGTTTGTTTCCTCTTGATGTATCCTTAAGCAGAGACAGGAGAATAACACATTCAATGAGAGGCGTTGTTAAGCTTCCAAAAAACTACCGTATCCTGAAATCTCATCATATATTTTTTCATCCAATCTTCATGATTCTTTCAAGTATTGATCAGTACACCAATCAAACGTGGATGCCAAAGTTTTGTTCTTCTAGTTTGTAGCATTCGTTTGCAGGAACAGTTAGAAATTATAGGTTTCACTCTGGTTTCTCCTATATTGACAGATGCAGTCAGAACTCTAAATCAAACACGGTTTGTGCTAGCTTCTTGAAACTTGACACAGTAAAGTAGTTCTAAGTTCTATCTCTAAGGTTTGTTTCCTCTTGTATCCTAAAGCTGGGACCTGCGAATAACAGTTATACTGAAAGGGGTTGACAAACTTCCAACACACTAGAGTCTCCTGAAATTTCAACATATATTTTTTCATCCAATCTTCATGATACTTTCAAGTAATGATCAGTACACCAATCCCACTTGGATGCCAAAGTTTAGTTCTCCTAGATTGAAGCATTCTTTTGGAGTAACAGTTTGAATTTTTAGGTTTCACTCTGTTTTCTCCTATATTGACAAATGTAGTTGGAACTCTAAATCAAACACGGTTTGTGCTAGCTTCTTGAAACTTGAAACAGTATAGTAGTTCTACATTCTATTTTTATTTTTTGTTTCCTCTGGATGTAGACCTAAGCAGAGACTGACGAAAGACACATTCAATGAAAGGCGTTGTTAGGCTGCCAAAATACTACAGTCTCCTGAAATCTCAACATATTTTTTTTCCGACCTTTCTGATAATTTCATGTAATGAGCAGTACAACAATAAAACGTGGATGTTCAAGTTTCGTTCTCCTAGCTTGAAGCATTCGTTTGCAGTAACAGTTTGAATTTTTAGTTTTCACTCTGTTTTCTCCTATATTGACAGATGCAGTTCGAACTCTAAATCAAACATGGTTTGTGCTAGCTTCTTGAAACTTGACACGATAAAGTAGTTCTACGTTCTATCTCTAAGGTTTGTTTCCTCTTGATGTAGCCTTAAGCAGAGACTGGCGAATAACACTTTCAATGAAAGGCGTTGTTAAGCTTCCAAAAAACTACCGTCTCCTGAAATCTCAACATATATTTTTTCATCCAATCTTCATGATTCTTTCAAGTATTGGTCAGTACACCAATCAAACGTGGATGCACAAGTTTTGTTCTTCTAGGTTGTAGCATTCGTTTGCAGAAACAGTTAGAAATTATAGGTTTCACTCTGTTTTCTCCTATATTGACAGATGCAGTTAGAACTCTAAATCAAACACGGTTTGTGCTAGCTTCTTGAAACTTGACAAAATAAAGTAGTTCTACGTTCTATCTCTAAGGTGTGTTTCCTCTTGTATCCTAAAGCTGGGACTGGCGAATAACACTTATACTGAAAGGGGTTGCCAAACTTCCAACACACTAGAGTCTCCTGAAATCTCAACATATATTTTTTCATCCAATCTTCATGATACTTTGAAGTAATGATCAGTACACCAATCCCACTTGGATGCCAAAGTTTAGTTCTCCTAGATTGAAGCATTCTTTTGGAGTAACAGTTTAAATTTTTAGGTTTCACTCTGTTTTCTCCTATATTGACGAATGTTTTTCGAACTCTAAATCAAACACGGTTTGTGCTAGCTTCTTGAAACTTGAAACAGTAAAGTAGTTCTACATTCTATTTTTATTTTTTGTTTCCTCTGGATGGAGACCTAAGCAGAGACTGACGAAAGACACATTCAATGAAAGGCGTTGTTAGGCTGCCAAAATATTACAGTCTCCTGAAATCTCAACATATTTTTTTTTTCCGACCTCATGATAATTTCAAGTAATGAGCAGTACACCAATAAAACGTGGATGTTCAAGTTTCGTTCTCCTAGGTTGAAGCATTCGTTTGCAGTAACAGTTTGAATTTTTAGTTTTCACTCTGTTTTCTCCTATATTGACAGATGCAGTTCGAACTCTAAATCAAACATGGTTTCTGCTAGCTTCTTGAAACTTGACACAATAAAGTAGTTCTACGTTCTATTTCTAAGGTTTGTTTCCTCTTGATGTAGCCTTAAGCAGAGACTGGCGAATAACACTTTCAATGAAAGGCGTTGTTAAGCTTCCAAAAAACTACCGTATCCTGAAATCTCAACATATATTTTTTCATCCAATCTTCATGATTCTTTCAAGTATTGATCAGTACACCAATCAAACGTGGATGCCCAAGTTTTGTTCTTCTAGGTTGTAGCATTCATTTGCAGGAACAGTTAGAAATTATAGGTTTCACTCTGTTTTCTCCTATATTGACACATGCAGTTAGAACTCTAAATCAAACGCGGTTTGTGCTAGCTTCTTGAAACTTGACACAATAAAGTAGTTCTACGTTCTATCTCTAAGGTTTGTTTCCTCATGTATCCTAAAGCTGGGACTGGCGAATAACACTTATACTGAAAGGGGTTGCCAAACTTCCAACACACTAGAGTCTCCTGAAATCTCAACATATATTTTTTCATCCTATCTTCATGATACATTCAAGTAATGATCAGTAGACCAGTCCCACTTGGATGCCAAAGTTTAGTTCTCCTAGATTGAAGCATTCTTTTGGAGTAACAGTTTGAATATTTAGGTTTCACTCTGTTTTCTCCTATATTGACAAATGTAGTTCGAACTCTAAATCAAACAGGGTTTGTGCTAGCTTCTTGAAACTTGAAACAGTAAAGTAGTTCTACATTCTATTTTTATATTTTGTTTCCTCTTGATGTAGACCTAAGCAGAGACTGACGAAAGACACATTCAATGAAAGGCGTTGTTAGGCTGCCAAAATATACAGTCTCCTGAAATCTCAACATACTTTTTTTTTCCGACCTTCATGATAATTTCAAGTAATGAGCAGTACACCAATAAAACGAGGATGTTCAAGTTTCGATCTCCTAGGTTGAAGCATTCGTTTGCAGTAACAGTTTGAATTTTTAGTTTTCACTCTGTTTTCTCCTATATTGACAGATGCAGTTCGAACTCTAAATCAAACATGGTTTGTGCTAGCTTCTTGAAACTTGACACAATAAAGTAGTTCTACGTTCTATCTCTAAGGTTTGTTTCCTCTTGATGTATCCTTAAGCAGAGACAGGAGAATAACACATTCAATGAGAGGCGTTGTTAAGCTTCCAAAAAACTACCGTCTCCTGAAATCTCAACATATATTTTTTCATCCAATCTTCATGATTCTTTCAAGTATTGATCAGTACACCAATCAAACGTGGATGCCCAAGTTTTCTTCTTCTAGTTTGTAGCATTCGTTTGCAGGAACAGTTAGAAATTATAGGTTTCACTCTGTTTTCTCCTATATTGACAGATGCAGTCAGAACTCTAAATCAAACACGGTTTGTGCTAGCTTCTTGAAACTTGACACAGTAAAGTAGTTCTACGTTCTATCTCTAAGGTTTGTTTCCTCTTGTATCCTAAAGCTGGGACCTGCGAATAACAGTTATACTGAAAGGGGTTGCCAAACTTCCAACACACTAGAGTCTCCTGAAATTTCAACATATATTTTTTCATCCAATCTTCATGATACTTTCAAGTAATGATCAGTACACCAATCCCACTTGGATGCCAAAGTTTAGTTCTCCTAGATTGAAGCATTCTTTTGGAGTAACAGTTTGAATTTTTAGGTTTCACTCTGTTTTCTCCTATATTGACAAATGTAGTTGGAACTCTAAATCAAACACGGTTTGTGCTAGCTTCTTGAAACTTGAAACAGTATAGTAGTTCTACATTCTATTTTTATTTTTTGTTTCCTCTGGATGTAGACCTAAGCAGAGACTGACGAAAGACACATTCAATGAAAGGCGTGGTTAGGCTGCCAAAATACTACAGTCTCCTGAAATCTCAACATATTTTTTTTCCGACCTTTCTGATAATTTCATGTAATGAGCAGTACAACAATAAAACGTGGATGTTCAAGTTTCGTTCTCCTAGCTTGAAGCATTCGTTTGCAGTAACAGTTTGAATTTTTAGTTTTCACTCTGTTTTCTCCTATATTGACAGATGCAGTTCGAACTCTAAATCAAACATGGTTTGTGCTAGCTTCTTGAAACTTGACACGATAAAGTAGTTCTACGTTCTATCTCTAAGGTTTGTTTCCTCTTGATGTAGCCTTAAGCAGAGACTGGCGAATAACACTTTCAATGAAAGGCGTTGTTAAGCTTCCCAAAAACTACCGTCTCCTGAAATCTCAACATATATTTTTTCATCCAATCTTCATGATTCTTTCAAGTATTGATCAGTACACCAATTAAACGTGGATGCACAAGTTTTGTTCTTCTAGGTTGTAGCATTCGTTTGCAGGAACAGTTAGAAATTATAGGTTTCACTCTGTTTTCTCCTATATTGACAGATGCAGTTAGAACTCTAAATCAAACACGGTTTGTGCTAGCTTCTTGAAACTTGACAAAATAAAGTAGTTCTACGTTCTATCTCTAAGGTGTGTTTCCTCTTGTATCCTAAAGCTGGGACTGGCGAATAACACTTATACTGAAAGGGGTTGCCAAACTTCCAACACACTAGAGTCTCCTGAAATCTCAACATATATTTTTTCATCCAATCTTCATGATACTTTGAAGTAATGATCAGTACACCAATCCCACTTGGATGCCAAAGTTTAGTTCTCCTAGATTGAAGCATTCTTTTGGAGTAACAGTTTAAATTTTTAGGTTTCACTCTGTTTTCTCCTATATTGACGAATGTTGTTCGAACTCTAAATCAAACACGGTTTGTGCTAGCTTCTTGAAACTTGAAACAGTAAAGTAGTTCTACATTCTATTTTTATTTTTGTTTCCTCTGGATGGAGACCTAAGCAGAGACTGACGAAAGACACATTCAATGAAAGGCGTTGTTAGGCTGCCAAAATATTACAGTCTCCTGAAATCTCAACATATTTTTTTTTTCCGACCTCATGATAATTTCAAGTAATGAGCAGTACACCAATAAAACGTGGATGTTCAAGTTTCGTTCTCCTAGGTTGAAGCATTCGTTTGCAGTAACAGTTTGAATTTTTAGTTTTCACTCTGTTTTCTCCTATATTGACAGATGCAGTTCGAACTCTAAATCAAACATGGTTTCTGCTAGCTTCTTGAAACTTGACACAATAAAGTAGTTCTACGTTCTATCTCTAATGTTTGTTTCCTCTTGATGTAGCCTTAAGCAGAGACTGGCGAATAACACTTTCAATGAAAGGCGTTGTTAAGCTTCCAAATAACTACCATCTCCTGAAATCTCAACATATATTTTATCATCCAATCTTCATGATTCTTTCAAGTATTGATCAGTACACCAATCAAACGTGGATGCCCAAGTTTTGTTCTTCTAGGTTGTAGCATTCGTTTGCAGGAACAGTTAGAAATTATAGGTTTCACTCTATTTTCTCCTATATTGACAGATGCAGTTAGAACTCTAAATCAAACACGGTTTGTGCTAGTTTCTTGAAACTTGACACAGTAAAGTAGTTCTACGTTCTATCTCTAAGGTTTGTTTCCTCTTGTATCCTAAATCTGGGACTGGCGAATAACACTTATACTGAAAAGGGTTGCCAAACTTCCAACACACTAGAGTCTCCTGAAATCTCAACATATATTTTTTCATCCAATCTTCATGATACTTTCAAGTAATGATCAGTGCACTAATCCCACTTGGATGCCAAAGTTTAGTTCTCCTAGATTGAAGCATTCTTTTGGAGTAACAGTTTGAATTTTTAGGTTTCACTCTGTTTTCTCCTATATTGACGAATGTAGTTCGAACTCTAAATCAAACACGGTTTGTGCTAGCTTCTTGAAACTTGAAACAGTAAAGTAGTTCTACATTCTATTTTTATTTTTTGTTTCCTCTGGATGTAGACCTAAGCAGAGACTGACGAAAGACACATTCAATGAAAGGCGTTGCTAGGCTGCCAAAATACTACAGTTTCCTGAAATCTCAACATATTTTTTTTTCCGACCTCATGATAATTTCAAGTAATGAGCAGTACAACAATAAAACGTGGATGTTCAAGTTTCGTTCTCCTAGGTTGAAGCATTCGTTTGCAGTAACAGTTTGAATTTTTAGTTTTCACTTTGTTTTCTCCTATATTGACAGATGCAGTTCGAACTCTAAATCAAACATGGTTTGTGCTAGCTTCTTGAAACTTGACACAATAAAGTAGTTGTACGTTCTATCTCTAAGGTTTGTTTCCTCTTGATGTAGCCTTAAGCAGAGACTGGCGAATAACACTTTCAATGAAAGGCGTTGTTAAGCTTCAAAAAAACTACCGTCTCCTGAAATCTCAACATATATTTTTTCATCCAATCTTCATGATTCTTTCAAGTATTGATCAGTACACCAATCAAACGTGGATGCCCAAGTTATGTTCTTCTAGGTTGTAGCATTCGTTTGCAGGAACAGTTAGAAATTATAGGTTTCACTCTGTTTTCTCCTATATTGACAGATGCAGTTAGAACTCTAAATCAAACACGGTTTGTGCTAGCTTCTTGAAACTTGACACAATAAAGTAGTTCTACTTTCTATCTCTAAGGTTTGTTTCCTCTTGTATCCTAAAGCTGGACTGGCGAATAACACTTTTACTGAAAGGGGTTGCCAAACTTCCAACACACTAGGGTCTCCTGAAATCTCAACATATATTTTTTCATCCAATCTTCATGATACTTTCAAGTAATGATAAGTACACGAATCCCACTTGGATGCCAAAGTTTAGTTCTCCTAAATTGAAGCATTCTTTTGGAGTAACAGTTTGAATTTTTAGGTTTCACTCTGTTTTCCCCTATATTGACAGATGCAGTTAGAACTCTAAATCAAACACGGTTTGTGCTAGCTTCTTGAAACTTGACACAATAAAGTAGTTCTACGTTCTATCTCTAAGGTTTGTTTCCTCTTGTATCCTAAAGCTGGGACTGGCAAATAACACTCATACTGAAAGGGGTTGCCAAACTTCCAACACACTAGAGTCTCCTGAAATCTCAACATATATTTTTTCATCCAATCTTCATGATACTTTCAAGTATTGATCAGTACACCAATCCCACTTGGATGCCAAAGTTTAGTTCTCCTAGATTGAAGCATTCTTTTGGAGTAACAGTTTGAATTTTTAGGTTTCACTCTGTTTTCTCCTATATTGACAAATGTAGTTCGAACTCTAAATCAAACACGGTTTGTGCTAGCTTCTTGAAACTTGAAACAGTAAAGTAGTTCTACATTCTATTTTTATTTTTTGTTTCCTCTGGATGGAGACCTAAGCAGAGACTGACGAAAGACACATTCAATGAAAGGCGTTGTTAGGCTGCCAAAATATACAGTCTCCTGAAATCTCAACATACTTTTTTTTTCCGACCTTCATGATAATTTCAAGTAATGAGCAGTACACCAATAAAACGAGGATGTTCAAGTTTCGATCTCCTAGGTTTGAAGCATTCGTTTGCAGTAACAGTTTGAATTTTTAGTTTTCACTCTGTTTTCTCCTATATTGACAGATGCAGTTCGAACTCTAAATCAAACATGGTTTGTGCTAGCTTCTTGAAACTTGACACAATAAAGTAGTTCTACGTTCTATCTCTAAGGTTTGTTTCCTCTTGATGTATCCTTAAGCAGAGACAGGAGAATAACACATTCAATGAGAGGCGTTGTTAAGCTTCCAAAAAACTACCGTCTCCTGAAATCTCAACATATATTTTTTCATCCAATCTTCATGATTCTTTCAAGTATTGATCAGTACACCAATCAAACGTGGATGCCAAAGTTTTGTTCTTCTAGTTTGTAGCATTCGTTTGCAGGAACAGTTAGAAATTATAGGTTTCACTCTGTTTTCTCCTATATTGACAGATGCAGTCAGAACTCTAAATCAAACACGGTTTGTGCTAGCTTCTTGAAACTTGACACAGTAAAGTAGTTCTAAGTTCTATCTCTAAGGTTTGTTTCCTCTTGTATCCTAAAGCTGGGACCTGCGAATAACAGTTATACTGAAAGGGGTTGACAAACTTCCAACACACTAGAGTCTCCTGAAATTTCAACATATATTTTTTCATCCAATCTTCATGATACTTTCAAGTAATGATCAGTACACCAATCCCACTTGGATGCCAAAGTTTAGTTCTCCTAGATTGAAGCATTCTTTTGGAGTAACAGTTTGAATTTTTAGGTTTCACTCTGTTTTCTCCTATATTGACAAATGTAGTTGGAACTCTAAATCAAACACGGTTTGTGCTAGCTTCTTGAAACTTGAAACAGTATAGTAGTTCTACATTCTATTTTTATTTTTTGTTTCCTCTGGATGTAGACCTAAGCAGAGACTGACGAAAGACACATTCAATGAAAGGCGTTGTTAGGCTGCCAAAATACTACAGTCTCCTGAAATCTCAACATATTTTTTTTCCGACCTTTCTGATAATTTCATGTAATGAGCAGTACAACAATAAAACGTGGATGTTCAAGTTTCGTTCTCCTAGCTTGAAGCATTCGTTTGCAGTAACAGTTTGAATTTTTAGTTTTCACTCTGTTTTCTCCTATATTGACAGATGCAGTTCGAACTCTAAATCAAACATGGTTTGTGCTAGCTTCTTGAAACTTGACACAATAAAGTAGTTCTACGTTCTATCTCTAAGGTTTGTTTCCTCTTGATGTAGCCTTAAGCAGAGACCGGCGAATAACACTTTCAATGAAAGGCGTTGTTAAGCTTCCCAAAAACTACCGTCTCCTGAAATCTCAACATATATTTTTTCATCCAATCTTCATGATTCTTTCAAGTATTGGTCAGTACACCAATCAAACGTGGATGCACAAGTTTTGTTCTTCTAGGTTGTAGCATTCGTTTGCAGGAACAGTTAGAAATTATAGGTTTCACTCTGTTTTCTCCTATATTGACAGATGCAGTTAGAACTCTAAATCAAACACGGTTTGTGCTAGCTTCTTGAAACTTGACAAAATAAAGTAGTTCTACGTTCTATCTCTAAGGTGTGTTTCCTCTTGTATCCTAAAGCTGGGACTGGCTAATAACACTTATACTGAAAGGGGTTGCCAAACTTCCAACACACTAGAGTCTCCTGAAATCTCAACATATATTTTTTCATCCAATCTTCATGATACTTTGAAGTAATGATCAGTACACCAATCCCACTTGGATGCCAAAGTTTAGTTCTCCTAGATTGAAGCATTCTTTTGGAGTAACAGTTTAAATTTTTAGGTTTCACTCTGTTTTTCTCCTATATTGACGAATGTTGTTCGAACTCTAAATCAAACACGGTTTGTGCTAGCTTCTTGAAACTTGAAACAGTAAAGTAGTTCTACATTCTATTTTTATTTTTTGTTTCCTCTGGATGGAGACCTAAGCAGAGACTGACGAAAGACACATTCAATGAAAGGCGTTGTTAGGCTGCCAAAATATTACAGTCTCCTGAAATCTCAACATATTTTTTTTTTCCGACCTCATGATAATTTCAAGTAATGAGCAGTACACCAATAAAACGTGGATGTTCAAGTTTCGTTCTCCTAGGTTGAAGCATTCGTTTGCAGTAACAGTTTGAATTTTTAGTTTTCACTCTGTTTTCTCCTATATTGACAGATGCAGTTCGAACTCTAAATCAAACATGGTTTGTGCTAGCTTCTTGAAACTTGACACAATAAAGTAGTTCTACGTTCTATCTCTAAGGTTTGTTTCCTCTTGATGTAGCCTTAAGCAGAGACTGGCGAATAACACTTTCAATGAAAGGCGTTGTTAAGCTTCCAAAAAACTACCATCTCCTGAAATCTCAACATATATTTTTTCATCCAATCTTCATGATTCTTTCAAGTATTGATCAGTACACCAATCAAACGTGGATGCCCAAGTTTTGTTCTTCTAGGTTGTAGCATTCTTTTGCAGGAACAGTTAGAAATTATTGGTTTCACTCTATTTTCTCCTATATTGACAGATGCAGTTAGAACTCTAAATCAAACACGGTTTGTGCTAGCTTCTTGAAACTTGACACAGTAAAGTAGTTCTACGTTCTATCTCTAAGGTTTGTTTCCTCTTGTATCCTAAATCTGGGACTGGCGAATAACACTTATACTGAAAAGGGTTGCCAAACTTCCAACACACTAGAGTCTCCTGAAATCTCAACATATATTTTTTCATCCAATCTTCATGATACTTTCAAGTAATGATCAGTGCACTAATCCCACTTGGATGCCAAAGTTTAGTTCTCCTAGATTGAAGCATTCTTTTGGAGTAACAGTTTGAATTTTTAGGTTTCACTCTGTTTTCTCCTATATTGACGAATGTAGTTCGAACTCTAAATCAAACACGGTTTGTGCTAGCTTCTTGAAACTTGAAACAGTAAAGTAGTTCTACATTCTATTTTTATTATTTGTTTGCTCTGGATGTAGACCTAAGCAGAGACTGACGAAAGACACATTCATTGAAAGGCGTTGCTAGGCTGCCAAAATACTACAGTTTCCTGAAATCTCAACATATTTTTTTTTCCGACCTCATGATAATTTCAAGTAATGAGCAGTACACCAATAAAACGTGGATGTTCAATTTCGTTCTCCTAGGTTGAAGCATTCGTTTGCAGTAACAGTTTGAATTTTTAGTTTTCACTCTGTTTTCTCTTATATTGACAGATGCAGTTCGAACTCTAAATCAAACATGGTTTGTGCTAGCTTCTTGAAACTTGACACAATAAAGTAGTTCTACATTCTATCTCTAAGGTTTGTTTCCTCTTGATGTAGCCTTAAGCAGAGACTGGCGAATAACACTTTCAATGAAAGGCGTTGTTAAGCTTCAAAAAAACTACCGTCTCCTGAAATCTCAACATATATTTTTTCATCCAATCTTCATGATTCTTTCAAGTATTGATCAGTACACCAATCAAACGTGGATGCCCAAGTTATGTTCTTCTAGGTTGTAGCATTCGTTTGCAGGAACAGTTAGAAATTATAGGTTTCACTCTGTTTTCTCCTATATTGACAGATGCAGTTTGAACTCTAAATCAAACACGGTTTGTGCTAGCTTCTTGAAACTTGACACAATAAAGTAGTTCTACTTTCTATCTCTAAGGTTTGTTTTCCTCTTGTATCCTAAAGCTGGACTGGCGAATAACACTTTTACTGAAAGGGGTTGCCAAACTTCCAACACACTAGAGTCTCCTGAAATCTCAACATATATTTTTTCATCCAATCTTCATGATACTTTCAAGTAATGATCAGTACACCAATCCCACTTGCATGCCAAAGTTTAGTTCTCCTAGATTGAAGCATTCTTTTGAAGTAACAGTTTGAATTTTTAGGTTTCACTCTGTTTTCTCCTATATTGACAAATATAGTTCGAACTCTAAATCAAACACGGTTTGTGCTAGCTTCTTAAAACTTGAAACAGTAAAGTAGTTCTACATTCTATTTTAATTTTTTTTTCCTCTGGATGTAGACCTAAGCATAGACTGACGAAAGACACATTCAATGAAAGGCGTTGTTAGGCTGCCAAAATACTACAGGCTCCTGAAATCTCAACATTTTTTTTTTCATCCAATCTTCATGATTCTTTCAAGTATTGATCAGTACACCAATCAAACGTGGATGCCCAAGTTTCGTTCTTCTAGGTTGTAGCATTCGTTTGCAGGAACAGTTAGAAATTATAGGTTTCACTCTGTTTTCTCCTATATTGACAGATGCAGTTAGAACTCTAAATCAAACACGGTTTGTGCTAGCTTCTTGAAACTTGACACAATAAAGTAGTTCTACGTTCTATCTCTAGGGTTTGTTTCCTCTTGTATCCTAAAGCTGGGACTGGCGAAAAACACTTATACTGAAAG
The DNA here is from genome assembly GCF_048772815.1 of Callospermophilus lateralis. Taxonomy (NCBI): domain Eukaryota; kingdom Metazoa; phylum Chordata; class Mammalia; order Rodentia; family Sciuridae; genus Callospermophilus; species Callospermophilus lateralis. The sequence continues at coordinate 14,050 of NW_027515162.1, forward strand.
GGGTTGCCAAACTTCCAACACACTAGAGTCTCCTGAAATCTCAACATATATTTTTTCATCCAATCTTCATGATACTTTCAAGTAATGATCAGTACACCAATCCCACTTGCATGCCAAAGTTTAGTTCTCCTAGATTGAAGCATTCGTTTGCAGTAACAGTTTGAATTTTTAGGTTTCACTCTGTTTTCTCCTATATTGACAAATGTAGTTCGAACTCTAAATCAAACACGGTTTGTGCTAGCTTCTTGAAACTTGAAACAGTAAAGTAGTTCTATATTCTATTTTTATTTTTTGTTTCCTCTGGATGTAGACCTAAGCAGAGACTGACGAAAGACACATTCAATGAAAGGCCTTGTAAGGCTGCCAAAAAACTACCGTCTCCTGAAATCTCAACATATATTTTTTCATCCAATCTTCATGATTCTTTCAAGTATTGATCAGTACACCAATCAAACGTGGATGCCCAAGTTTTGTTCTTCTAGGTTGTAGCATTCGTTTGCAGGAACACTTAGAAATTATAGGTTTCACTCTGTTTTCTCCTATATTGACAGATGCAGTTAGAACTCTAAATCAAACACGGTTTGTGCTAGCTTCTTGAAACTTGACACAATAAAGTAGTTCTACGTTCTATCTCTAAGGTTTGTTTCCTCTTGTATCCTAAAGCTGGGACTGGCGAATAACACTTATACTGAAAGGGGTTGCCAAACTTCCAACACACTAGAGTCTCCTGAAATCTCAACATATATTTTTTCATCCAATCTTCATGATACTTTCAAGTAATGATCAGTACACCAATCCCACTTGGATGCCAAAGTTTAGTTCTCCTAGATTGAAGCATTCTTTTGGAGTAATAGTTTGAATTTTTAGGTTTCACTCTGTTTTTTCCTATATTGACAAATGTAGTTCGAACTCTAAATCAAACAGGGTTTGTGCTAGCTTCTTGAAACTTGAAACAGTAAAGTAGTTCTACATTCTATTTTCATTTTTTGTTTCCTCTGGATGTAGACCTAAGCAGAGACTGACGAAAGACACATTCAATGAAAGGCGTTGTTAGGCTGCCAAAATACTGCAGGCTCCTGAAATCTCAACATATTTTTTTTTCCGACCTTCATGATCATTTCAAGTAATGAGCAGTACACCAATAAAACGTGGATGTTCAAGTTCCGTTCTCCTAGGTTGAAGCATTCGTTTGCAGTAACAGTTTGAATTTTTAGTTTTCACTCTGTTTTCTCCTATATTGACAGATGCAGTTCGAACTCTAAATCAAACATGGTTTGTGCTAGCTTCTTGAAACTTGACACAATAAAGTAGTTCTACGTTCTATCTCTAAGGTTTGTTTCCTCTTGATGTAGCCTTAAGCAGAGACTGGCGAATAACACTTTCAATGAAAGGCGTTGTTAAGCTTCCAAAAAACTACCGTCTCCTGAAATCTCAACATATATTTTTTCATCCAATCTTCATGATTCTTTCAAGTATTGATCAGTACACCAATCAAACGTGGATGCCCAAGTTTTGTTCTTCTAGGTTGTAGCATTCGTTTGCAGGAACAGTTAGAATTTATAGGTTTCACTCTGTTTTCTCCTATATTGACAGATGCAGTTAGATCTCTAAATCAAACACGTTTGTGCTAGCTTCTTGAAACTTGACACAGTAAAGTAGTTCCTCGTTCTATCTCTAAGGTTTGTTTCCTCTTGTATCCTAAAGCTGGGACTGGCGAATAACACTTATACTGAAAGGGGTTGCCAAACTTCCAACACACTAGAGTCTCCTGAAATCTCAACATATATTTTTTCATCCAATCTTCATGATACTTTCAAGTAATGATCAGTACACCAATCCCACTTGCATGCCAAAGTTTAGTTCTCCTAGATTGAAGCATTCTTTTGGAGTAACAGTTTGAATTTTTAGGTTTCACTCTGTTTTCTCCTATATTGACAAATGTAGTTCGAACTCTAAATCAAACAGTGTTTGTGCTAGCTTCTTGAAACTTGAAACAGTAAAGTAGATCTACATTCTATTTTTATTTTTTGTTTCCTCTGGATGTAGACCTAAGCAGAGACTGACGAAAGACACATTCAATGAAAGGCGTTGTTAGGCTGCCAAAATACTACAGGCTCCTGAAATCTCAACATATTTTTTTTTCCGACCTTCATGATGATTTCAAGTAATGAGCAGTACACCAATAAAACGTGGATGTTCAATTTCCGTTCTCCTAGGTTGAAGGATTCGTTTGCAGTAACAGTTTGAATTTTTAGTTTTCACTCTGTTTTCTCCTATATTGACAGATGCAGTTCGAACTCTAAATCAAACATGGTTTGTGCTAGCTTCTTGAAACTTGACACAATAAAGTAGTTCTACGTTCTATCTCTAAGGTTTGTTTCCTCTTGTATCCTAAAGCTGGGACTGGCGAATAACACTTATACTGAAAGGGGTTGCCAAACTTCCAACACACTAGAGTCTCGTGAAATCTCAACATATATTTTTTCATCCAATCTTCATGATACTTTCAAGTAATGATCAGTACACCAATCCCACTTGGATGCCAAAGTTTAGTTCTCCTAGATTGAAGCATTCTTTTGTAGTAACAGTTTGAATTTTTAGGTTTCACTCTGTTTTCTCCTATATTGACAAATGTAGTTCGAACTCTAAATCTAACAGGGTTTGTGCTAGCTTCTTGAAACTTGAAACAGTAAAGTAGTTCTACATTCTATTTTTATTTTTTGTTTCCTCTGGATGTAGACCTAAGCAGAGACTGACGAAAGACACATTCAATGAAAGGCGTTGTTAGGCTGCCAAAATACTACAGGCTCCTGAAATCTCAACATATTTTTTTTCCGACCTTCATGATAATTTCAAGTAATGAGCAGTACACCAATAAAACGTGGATGTTCAAGTTCCGTTCTCCTAGGTTGAAGCATTCGTTTTGCAGTAACAGTTTGAATTTTTAGTTTTCACTCTGTTTTCTCCTATATTGACAGATGCAGTTCGAACTCTAAATCAAACATGGTTTGTGCTAGCTTCTTGAAACTTGACACAATAAAGTAGTTCTACGTTCTATCTCTAAGGTTTGTTTCCTCTTGATGTAGCCTTAAGCAGAGACTGGCGAATAACACTTTCAATGAACGGCATTGTTAAGCTTCCAAAAAACTACGTCTCCTGAAATCCCAACATATATTTTTTCATCCAATCTTCATGATTCTTTCAAGTATTGATCAGTACACCAATCAAACGTGGATGCCCAAGTTTTGTTCTTCTAGGTTGTAGCATTCGTTTGCAGGAACAGTTAGAATTTATAGGTTTCACTCTGTTTTCTCCTATATTGACAGATGCAGTTAGAACTCTAAATCAAACATGGTTTGTACTAGCTTCTTGAAACTTGACACAATAAAGTAGTTCTACGTTCTATCTCTAAGGTTTGTTTCCTCTTGTATCCTAAAGCTGGGACTGGCGAATAACACTTATACTGAAAGGGGTTGCCAAACTTCCAACACACTAGAGTCTCCTGATCTCAACATATATTTTTTCATCCAATCTTCATGATACTTTCAAGTAATGATCAGTACACCAATCCCACTTGCATGCCAAAGTTTAGTTCTCCTAGATTGAAGCATTCTTTTGGAGTAACAGTTTGAATTTTTAGGTTTCACTCTGTTTTCTCCTATATTGACAAATGTAGTTCGAACTCTAAATCTAACAGGGTTTGTGCTAGCTTCTTGAAACTTGAAACAGTAAAGTAGTTCTACATTCTATTTTTATTTTTTGTTTCCTCTGGATGTAGACCTAAGCAGAGACTGACGAAAGACACATTCAATGAAAGGCGTTGTTAGGCTGCCAAAATACTACAGGCTCCTGAAATCTCAACATATTTTTTTTTCCGACCTTCATGATAATTTCAAGTAATGAGCAGTACACCAATAAAACGTGGATGTTCAAGTTCCGTTCTCCTAGGTTGAAGCATTCGTTTGCAGTAACAGTTTGAATTTTTAGTTTTCACTCTGTTTTCTCCTATATTGACAGATGCAGTTCGAACTCTAAATCAAACATGGTTTGTGCTAGCTTCTTGAAACTTGACACAATAAAGTAGTTGTACGTTCTATCTCTAAGGTTTGTTTCCTCTTGATATAGCCTTAAGCAGAGACTGGCGAATAACACTTTCAATGAACGGCATTGTTAAGCTTCCAAAAAACTACGTCTCCTGAAATCCCAACATATATTTTTTCATCCAATCTTCATGATTCTTTCAAGTATTGATCAGTACACCAATCAAACGTGGATGCCCAAGTTTTGTTCTTCTAGGTTGTAGCATTCGTTTGCAGGAACAGTTAGAAATTATTGGTTTCACTCTGTTTTCTCCTATATTGACAAATGCAGTTAGAACTCTAAATCAAACATGGTTTGTACTAGCTTCTTGAAACTTGACACAATAAAGTAGTTCTACGTTCTATCTCTAAGGTTTGTTTCCTCTTGTATCCTAAAGCTGGGACTGGCGAATAACACTTATACTGAAAGGGGTTGCCAAACTTCAAACACACTAGAGTCTCCTGATCTCAACATATATTTTTTCATCCAATCTTCATGATACTTTCAAGTAATGATCAGTACACCAATCCCACTTGGATGCCAAAGTTTAGTTCTCCTAGATTGAAGCATTCTTTTGGAGTAACAGTTTGAATTTTTAGGTTTCACTCTGTTTTCTCCTATATTGACAAATGTAGTTCGAACTCTAAATCTAACAGGGTTTGTGCTAGCTTCTTGAAACTTGAAACAGTAAAGTAGTTCTACATTCTATTTTTATTTTTTGTTTCCTCTGGATGTAGACCTAAGCAGAGACTGACGAAAGACACATTCAATGAAAGGTGTGGTTAGGCTGCCAAAATACTACAGTCTCCTGAAATCTCAACATATTGTTTTTTCCGACCTTCATGATAATTTCAAGTAATGAGCAGTACACCAATAATACGTGGATGTTCAAGTTTTGTTCTCCTAGGTTGAAGCATTCGTTTGCAGTAACAGTTTGAATTTTGAGTTTTCACTCTGATATCTCCTATATTGACAGATGCAGTTCGAACTCTAAATCAAACATGGTTTGTGCTAGCTTCTTGAAACTTGACACAATAAAGTAGTTGTACGTTCTATCTCTAAGGTTTGTTTCCTCTTGATGTAGCCTTAAGCAGAGACTGGCGAATAACACTTTCAATGAACGGTATTGTTAAGCTTCCAAAAAACTACGTCTCCTGAAATCTCAACATATATTTTTTCATCCAATCTTCATGATTCTTTCAAGTATTGATCAGTACACCAATCAAACGTGGATGCCCAAGTTTTGTTCTTCTAGGTTGTAGTATTCGTTTGCAGGAACAGTTAGAAATTATAGGTTTCACTCTGTTTTCTCCTATATTGACAGATGCAGTTAGAACTCTAAATCAAACACGGTTTGTGCTAGCTGCTTGAAACTTGACACAATAAAGTAGTTCTACATTCTATCTCTAAGTTTTGTTTTTCTTGTATCCTAAAGCTGGGACTGGCGAATAACACTTATACTGAACGGGTTGCCAAACTTCCAACACACTAGAGTCTCCTGAAATCTCAACATATATTTTTTCATCCAATCTTCATGATACATTCAAGTAATGATCAGTACACCAATCCCACTTGGATTCCAAAGTTTAGTTCTCCTAGATTGAAGCATTCTTTTGGAGTAACAGTTTGAATTTTTAGGTTTCACTCTGTTTTCTCCTATATTGACAAATGTAGGTCGAACTCTAAATCAAACACGGTTTGTGCTAGCTTCTTGAAACTTGAAACAGTAAAGTAGTTCTACATTCTATTTTTATTTTTTGTTTCCTCTGGATGTAGACCTAAGCAGAGACTCAAAAGACACATTCAATGAAAGGCGTTGTTAGGCTGCCAAAATACTACAGTCTCCTGAAATCTCAACATATTTTTGTTCCGACCTTCATGATAATTTCAAGTAATGAGCAGTACACCAATAAAACGTGGATGTTCAAGTTTTGTTCTCCTAGTTTGAAGCATTCGTTTGCAGAAACAGTTTGAATTTTTAGTTTTCACTCTGTTTTCTCCTATATTGACAGATGTAGTTTGAACTCAAATCAAACATGGTTTGTGCTAGCTTCTTGAAACTTGACACAATAAAGTAGTTCTACGTTCTATCTCTAAGGTTTGTTTCCTCTTGATGTAGCCTTAAGCAGAGACCGGCGAATAACACTTTCAATGAAAGGCGTTGTTAAGCTTCCAAAAAACTACCGTCTCCTGAAATCTCAACATATATTTTTTCATCCAATCTTCATGATTCTTTCAAGTATTGATCAGTACAGCAATCAAACGTGGATGCCCAAGTTTTGTTCTTCTAGGTTGTAGCATTCGTTTGCAGGAACAGTTAGAAATTATAGGTTTCACTCTGTTTTCTCCTATATTGACACATCCAGTTAGAACTCTAAATCAAACACCGTTTGTGCTAGCTTCTTGAAACTTGACACAATAAAGTAGTTCTACGTTCTATCTCTAAGGTTTGTTTCCTCTTGTATCCTAAAGCTGCTACTGGCGAATAACACTTATACTGAAAGGGGATGCCAAACTTCCAACACACTAGAGTCTCCTGAAATCTCAACATATATTTTTTCATCCAATCTTCATGATACTTTCAAGTAATGATCAGTACACCAATCCCACTTGGATGCCAAAGTTTAGTTCTCCTAGATTGAAGCATTCTTTTGGAGTAACAGTTTGAATTTTTAGGTTTCACTCTGTTTTCTCCTATATTGACAAATGTAGTTCGAACTCTAAATCAAACACGGTTTGTGCTAGCTTCTTGAAACTTGAAACAGTAAAGTAGTTCTACATTCTATTTTTATTTTTTGTTTCCTCTGGATGTAGACCTAAGCAGAGACTGACGAAAGACACATTCAATGAAAGGCTTTGTTAGGCTGCCAAAATACTACAGGCTCCTGAAATCTCAACATATTTTTTTTCCGACCTTCATGATAATTTCAAGTAATGAGCAGTACACCAATAAAACGTGGATGTTCAAGTTCCGTTCTCCTAGGTTGAAGCATTCGTTTGCAGTAACAGTTTGAATTTTTAGTTTTCACTCTGTTTTCTCCTATATTGACAGATGCAGTTCGAACTCTAAATCAAACATGGTTTGTGCTAGCTTCTTGAAACTTGACACAATAAAGTAGTTCTACGTTCTATCTCTAAGGTTTGTTTTTTCTTGATGTAGCCTTAAGCAGAGACTGGCGAATAACACTTTCAATGAAATTCGTTGTTAAGCTTCCAAAAAACTACCGTCTCCTGAAATCTCAACATATATTTTTTCATCCAATCTTCATGATTCTTTCAAGTATTGATCAGTACACCAATCAAACGTGGATACCCAAGTTTTGTTCTTCTAGGTTGTAGCATTCGTTTGCAGGAACAGTTAGAAATTATAGGTTTCACTCTATTTTCTCCTATATTGACAGATGCAGTTAGAACTCTAAATCAAACACGGTTTGTGCTAGCTTCTTGAAACTTGACACAGTAAAGTAGTTCTACGTTCTATCTCTAAGGTTTGTTTCCTCTTGTATCCTAAAGCTGGGACTGGCGAATAACACTTATACTGAAAGGGGTTGCCAATCTTCCAACACACTAGAGTCTCCTGAAATCTCAACATATATTTTTTCATCCAATCTTCATGATACTTTCAAGTAATGATCAGTACACCAATCCCACTTGGATGCCAAAGTTTAGTTCTCCTAGATTGAAGCATTCTTTTGGAGTAACAGTTTGAATTTTTAGGTTTCACTCTGTTTTCTCCTATATTGACAAATGTAGTTCGAACTCTAAATCAAACACGGTTTGTGCTAGCTTCTTGAAACTTGAAACAGTAAAGTAGTTCTACATTCTATTTTTATTTTTTGTTTCCTCTGGATATAGACCTAAGCAGAGACTGACGAAAGACACATTCAATGAAAGGCGTTGTTAGGCTGCCAAAATACTACAGTCTCCTGAAATCTCAACATATTTTTTTTTCCGAACTTCATGATAATTTCATGTAATCAGCAGTACACCAATAAAACGTGGATGTTCAAGTTTCGTTCTCCGAGCTTGAAGCATTCGTTTGCAGTAACAGTTTGAATTTTTAGTTTTCACTCTGTTTTCTCCTATATTGACAGATGCAGTTCGAACTCTAAAACTAACATGGTTTGTGGTAGCTTCTTGAAACTTGACACAATAAAGTAGTTCTACGTTCTATCTCTAAGATTTGTTTCCTCTTGATGTAGCCTTAAGCAGAGACTGGCGAATAACACTTTCAATGAAAGGCGTTGTTAAGCTTCCAAAAAACTACCGTCTCCTGAAATCTCAACATATATTTTTTCATCCAATCTTCATGATTCTTTCAAGTATTGATCAATACACCAATCAAACGTGGATGCCCAAGTTTTGTTCTTCTAGGTTGTAGCATTCGTTTGCAGGAACAGTTAGAAATTATAGGTTTCACTCTGTTTTCTCCTATATTGACACATCCAGTTAGAACTCTAAATCAAACACGGTTTGTGCTAGCTTCTTGAAACTTGACACAATAAAGTAGTTCTACGTTCTATCTCTAAGGTTTCTTTCCTCTTGTATCCTAAAGCTGGGACTGGCGAATAACACTTATACTGAAAGGGGTTGCCAAACTTCCAACACACTAGAGTCTCCTGAAATCTCAACATATATTTTTTCATCCAATCTTCATGATACTTTCAAGTAATGATCAGTACACCAATCCCACTTGGATGCCAAAGTTTAGTTCTCCTAGATTGAAGCATTCTTTTGGAGTAACAGTTTGAATTTTTAGGTTTCACTCTGTTTTCTCCTATATTGACAAATGTAGTTCGAACTCTAAATCAAACAGGGTTTGTGCTAGCTTCTTGAAACTTGAAACAGTAAAGTAGTTCTACATTCTATTTTTATTTTTTGCTTCCTCTGGATGTAGACCTAAGCAGAGACTGATGAAAGACACATTCAATGAAAGGCGTTGTTAGGCTGCCGAAATACTACAGGCTCCTGAAATCTCAACATATTTTTTTTCCGACCTTCATGATAATTTCAAGTAATGAGCAGTACACCAATAAAACGTGGATGTTCAAGTTCCGTTCTCCTAGGTTGAAGCATTCGTTTGCAGTAACAGTTTGAATTTTTAGTTTTCACTCTGTTTTCTCCTATATTGACAGATGCAGTTCGAACTCTAAATCAAACATGGTTTGTGCTAGCTTCTTGAAACTTGACACAATAAAGTAGTTCTACGTTCTATCTCTAAGGTTTGTTTCCTCTTGATGTATCCTTAAGCAGAGACTGGCGAATAACACTTTCAATGAAAGGCTTTGTTATGCTCTCCAAAAACTACCGTCTCCTGAAATCTCAACATATATTTTTTCATCCAATCTTCATGATTCTTTCAAGTATTGATCAGTACACCAATCAAACGTGGATGCCCAAGTTTTGTTCTTCTAGGTTGTAGCATTCGTTTGCAGGAACAGTTAGAAATTATAGGTTTCACTCTGTTTTCTCCTATATTGACACATCCAGTTAGAACTCTAAATCAAACACGGTTTGTGCTAGCTTCTTGAAACTTGACACAATAAAGTAGTTCTACGTTCTATCTCTAAGGTTTGTTTCCTCTTGTATCCTAAAGCTGGGACTGGCGAAAACACTTATACTGAAAGGGGTTGCCAAACTTCCAACACGCTAGAGTCTCCTGAAATCTCAACATATATTTTTTCATCCAATCTTCATGATACTTTCAAGTAATGATCAGTACACCAATCCCACTTGCATGCCAAAGTTTAGTTCTCCTAGATTGAAGCATTCGTTTGCAGTAACAGTTTGAATTTTTAGGTTTCACTCTGTTTTCTCCTATATTGACAAATGTAGTTCGAACTCTAAATCAAACACGGTTTGTGCTAGCTTCTTGAAACTTGAAACAGTAAAGTAGTTCTACATTCTATTTTCATTTTTTGTTTCCTCTGGATGTAGACCTAAGCAGAGACTGACGAAAGACACATTCAATGAAAGGCATTGTTAGGCTGCCAAAATACTGCAGGCTCCTGAAATCTCAACATATTTTTTTTTCCGACCTTCATGATCATTTCAAGTAATGAGCAGTACACCAATAAAACGTGGATGTTCAAGTTCCGTTCACCTAGGTTGAAGCATTCGTTTGCAGTAACAGTTCGATTTTTTAGTTTTCACTGTGTTTTCTCCTATATTGACAGATGCAGTTCGAACTCTAAATCAAAAATGGTTTGTTCTAGCTTCTTGAAACTTGACACAATAAAGTAGTTCTACGTTCTATCTCTAAGGTTTGTTTCCTCTTGATGTAGCCTTAAGCAGAGAATGGCGAATAACACTTTCAATGAAAGGCGTTGTTAAGCTTCCAAAAAACTACTGTCTCCTGAAATCTCAACATATATTTTTTCATCCAATCTTCATGATTCTTTCAAGTATTGATCAGTACACCAATCAAACGTGGATGCCCAAGTTTTGTTCTTCTAGGTTGTAGCATTCGTTTGCAGGAACAGTTAGAATTTATAGGTTTCACTCTGTTTTCTCCTATATTGAAAGATGCAGTTAGATCTCTAAATCAAACACGGTTTGTACTAGCTTCTTGAAACTTGACACAGTAAAGTAGTTCCTCGTTCTATCTCTAAGGTTTGTTTCCTCTTGTATCCTAAAGCTGGGACTGGCGAATAACACTTATACTGAAAGGGGTTGCCAAACTTCCAACACACTAGAGTCTCCTGAAATCTCAACATATATTTTTTCATCCAATCTTCATGATACTTTCAAGTAATGATCAGTACACCAATCCCACTTGCATGCCAAAGTTTAGTTCTCCTAGATTGAAGCATTCTTTTGGAGTAATAGTTTGAATTTTTAGGTTTCACTCTGTTTTCTCCTATATTGACAAATGTAGTTCGAACTCTAAAACAAACAGTGTTTGTGCTAGCGTCTTGAAACTTGAAACAGTAAAGTAGTTCTACATTCTATTTTTAGTTTTTGTTTCCTCTGGATGTAGACCTAAGCAGAGACTGACGAAAGACACATTCAATGAAAGGCGTTGTTAGGCTGCCAAAATACTACAGGCTCCTGAAATCTCAACATATTTTTTTTTCCGACCTTCATGATAATTTCAAGTAATGAGCAGTACACCAATAAAACGTGGATGTTCAAGTTCCGTTCTCCTAGGTTGAAGCATTCGTTTGCAGTAACAGTTTGAATTTTTAGTTTTCACTCTGTTTTCTCCTATATTGACAGATGCAGTTAGAACTCTAAATCAAACATGGTTTGTGCTAGCTTCTTGAAACTTGACACAATAAAGTAGTTCTACGTTCTATCTCTAAGGTTTGTTTCCTCTTGTATCCTAAAGCTGGGACTGGCGAATAACACTTATACTGATAGGGGTTGCCAAACTTCCAACACACTAGAGTCTCGTGAAATCTCAACATATATTTTTTCATCCAATCTTCATGATACTTTCAAGTAATGATCAGTACACCAATCCCACTTGGATGCCAAAGTTTAGTTCTCCTAGATTGAAGCATTCTTTTGGAGTAACAGTTTGAATTTTTAGGTTTCACTCTGTTTTCTCCTATATTGACAAATGTAGTTCGAACTCTAAATCTAACAGGGTTTGTGCTAGCTTCTTGAAACTTGAAACAGTAAAGTAGTTCTACATTCTATTTTTATTTTTTGCTTCCTCTGGATGTAGACCTAAGCAGTGACTGACGAAAGACACATTCAATGAAAGGCGTTGTTAGGCTGCCAAAATACTACAGGCTCCTGAAATCTCAACATATTTTTTTTTCCGACCTTCATGATAATTTCAAGTAATGAGCAGTACACCAATAAAACGTGGATGTTCAAGTTCCATTCTCCTAGGTTGAAGCATTCGTTTGCAGTAACAGTTTGAATTTTTAGTTTTCACTCTGTTTTCTCCTATATTGACAGATGCAGTTCGAACTCTAAATCAAACATGGTTTGTGCTAGCTTCTTGAAACTTGACACAATAAAGTAGTTCTACGTTCTATCTCTAAGGTTTGTTTCCTCTTGATGTAGCCTTAAGCAGAGACTGGCGAATAACACTTTCAATGAACGGCATTGTTAAGCTTCCAAAAAACTACGTCTCCTGAAATCTCAACATATATTTTTTCATCCAATCTTCATGATTCTTTCAAGTATTGATCAGTACACCAATCAAACGTGGATGCCCAAGTTTTGTTCTTCTAGGTTGTAGCATTCGTTTGCAGGAACAGTTAGAAATTATAGGTTTCACTCTGTTTTCTCCTATATTGACAGATGCAGTTAGAACTCTAAATCAACCATGGTTTGTACTAGCTTCTTGAAACTTGACACAATAAAGTAGTTCTACGTTCTATCTCTAAGGTTTGTTTCCTCTGGTATCCTAAAGCTGGGACTGGCGAATAACACTTATACTGAAAGGGGTTGCCAAACTTCCAACACACTAGAGTCTCCTGATCTCAACATATATTTTTTCATCCAATCTTCATGATACTTTCAAGTAATGATCAGTACACCAATCCCACTTGGATGCCAAAGTTTAGTTCTCCTAGATTGAAGCATTCTTTTGGAGTAACAGTTTGAATTTTTAGGTTTCACTCTGTTTTTTCCTATATTGACAAATGTAGTTCGAACTCTAAATCTAACAGGGTTTGTGCTAGCTTCTTGAAACTTGAAACAGTAAAGTAGTTCTACATTCTATTTTTATTTTTTGTTTCCTCTGGATGTAGACCTAAGCAGAGACTGACGAAAGACACATTCAATGAAAGGTGTGGTTAGGCTGCCAAAATATTACAGTCTCCTGAAATCACAACATATTTTTTTTTCCGACCTTCATGATAATTTCAAGTAATGAGCAGTACACCAATAATACGTGGATGTTCAAGTTTCGTTCTCCTAGGTTGAAGCATTCGTTTGCAGTAACAGTTTGAATTTTTAGTTTTCACTCTGTTTTCTCCTATATTGACAGATGCAGTTCGAACTCTAAATCAAACATGGTTTGTGCTAGCTTCTTGAAACTTGACACAATAAAGTAGTTGTACGTTCTATCTCTAAGGTTTGTTTCCCCTTGATGTAGCCTTAAGCAGAGACTGGCGAATAACACTTTCAATGAAAGGCGTTGTTATGCTTCCCAAAAACTACCATCTCCTGAAATCTCAACATATATTTTTTCATCTAATCTTCATGATTCTTTCAAGTATTGATCAGTACACCAATCAAACGTGGATGCCCAAGTTTTGTTTTTCTAGGTTGTAGCATTCGTTTGCAGGAACAGTTAGAAATTATAGGTTTCACTCTGTTTTCTCCTATATTGACAGATGCAGTTAGAACTCTAAATCAAACACGGTTTGTGCTAGCTTCTTGAAACTTGACAGAATAAAGTACTTCTACGTTCTATCTCTAAGGTTTGTTTCCTCTTGTATCCTAAAGCTGGGACTGGCGAATAACACTTATACTGAAAGGGGTTGCCAAACTTCCAACACACTAGAGTCTCCTGAAATCTCAACATATATTTTATCATCCAATCTTCATGATACTTTCAAGTAATGATCAGTACACCAATCCCACTTGGATGCCAAAGTTTAGTTCTACTAGATTGAAGCATTCTTTTGGAGTAACAGTTTGAATTTTTAGGTTTCGCTCTGTTTTCTCCTATATTGACAAATGTAGTTCGAACTCTAAATCAAACACGGTTTGTGCCAGCTTCTTGAAACTTGAAAGAGTAAAGTAGTTCTACATTCTATTTTTATTTTTTGTTTTCTCTGGATGTAGACCGAAGCAGAGACTGACGAAAGGCACATTCAATGAAAGGCGTGGTTAGGCTGCCAAAATACTACAGTCTCCTGAAATCTCAACATATTTTTTTTTTTCCGACCTTCATGATAATTTCAAGTAATGAGCAGTACACCAATAATACGTGGATGTTCAAGTTTCGTTCTCCTATTTTGAAGCATTCGTTTGCAGTAACAGTTTGAATTTTTAGTTTTCACTCTGTTTTCTCCTATATTGACAGATGCAGTTCGAACTCTAAATCAAACATGGTTTGTGCTAGCTTCTTGAAACTTGACACAATACAGTAGTTCTACGTTCTATCTCTAAGGTTTGTTTCCTCTTGATGTAGCCTTAAGCAGAGACTGGCGAATAACACTTTCAATGAAAGGCGTTGTTAAGCTTCCAAAAAACTATCGTCTCCTGAAATCTCAACATATATTTTTTCATCCAATCTTCATGATTCTTTCAAGTATTGATCAGTACACCAATCAAACGTGGATGCCCAAGTTTTGTTCTTCTAGGTTGTAGCATTCGTTTGCAGGAACAGTTAGAAATTATAGGTTTCACTCTGATTTCTCCTATATTGACAGATGCAGTTAGAACTCTAAATCAAACACGGTTTGTGCTAGCTTCTTGAAACTTGACACAGTAAAGTAGTTCTACGTTCTATCTCTAAGGTTTGTTTCCTCTTGTATCCTAAAGCTGGGACTGGCGAATAACACTTATACTGAAAGGGGTTGCCAGACTTCCAACACACTAGAGTCTCCTGAAATCTCAACATATATTTTTTCATCCAATCTTCATGATACTTTCAAGTAATGATCAGTACACCAATCCCACTTGGATGCCAAAGTTTAGTTCTCCTAGTTTGAAGCATTCTTTTGGAGTAACAGTTTGAATTTTTAGGTTTCACTCTGTTTTCTCCTATATTGACAAATGTAGTTCGAACTCTAAATCAAACACGGTTTGTGCTAGCTTCTTGAAACTTGAAACAGTAAAGTAGTTCTACATTCTATTTTTATTTTTTGTTTCCTCTGGATGTAGACCTAAGCAGAGACTGACGAAAGACACATTCAATGAAAGGCGTTGTTAGGCTTCCAAAATACTGCAGGCTCCTGAAATCTCAACATATTTTTTTTTCCGAACTTCATGATAATTTCAAGTAATGAGCAGTACACCAATAAAACGTGGATGTTCAAGTTTCGTTCTCCTAGGTTGAAGCATTCGTTTGCAGTAACAGTTTGAATTTTTAGTTTTTGCTCTGTTTTCTCCTATATTGACAGATGCAGTTAGAACTCTAAATCAAACACGGTTTGTGCTAGCTTCTTGAAACTTGACACAATAAAGTAGTTCTAAGTTCTATCTTTAAGGTTTCTTTCCTCTTGTATCCTAAAGCTGGGACTGGCGAATAACACTTTTACTGAAAGGGGTTGCCCAACTTCCAACACACTAGAGTCTCCTGAAATCTCAACATATATTTTTTAATCCAATCTTCATGATACTTTCAAGTAATGATCAGTACACCAATCCCACTTGGATGCCAAAGTTTAGTTCTCCTAGATTGAAGCATTCTTTTGGAGTAACAGTTTGAATTTTTAGGTTTCACTCTGTTTTCTCCTATATTGACAAATGTAGTTCGAACTCTAAATCAAACAGGGTTTGTGCTAGCTTCTTGAAACTTGAAACTGTAAAGTAGTTCTACATTCTATTTTTATTTTTTCTTTCCTCTGGATGTAGACCTAAGCAGAGACTGACGAAAGACACATTCAATGAAAGGCGTTGTTAGGCTGCCAAAATACTACCATCTCCTGAAATCTCAACATATTTTTTTTTCCGACCTTCATGATAATTTCAAGTAATGAGCAGTACACCAATAAATCGTGGATGTTCAAGTTTCTTTCTCCTAATTGAGGCATTCGTTTGCAGTAACAGTTTGAATTTTAAGTTTTCACTCTGTTTTCTCCTATATTGACAGATGCAGTTCGAACTCTAAATCAAACATGGTTTGTGCTAGCTTCTTGAAACTTGACACAATAAAGTAGTTCTACGTTCTATCTCTAAGGTTTGTTTCCTCTTGATGTAGCCTTAAGCAGAGACCGGCGAATAACACTTTCAATGAAAGGCATTGTGAAGCTTCCCAAAAACTACCGTCTCCTGAAATCTCAACATATATTTTTTTCATCCAATCTTCATGATTTTTTCAAGTATTGATCAGTACACCAATCAAACGTGGATGCCCAAGATTTGTTCTTCTAGGTTGTAGGATTCGTTTGCAGGAACAGTTAGAAATTATAGGTTTCACTCTGTTTTCTCCTATATTGACAGATGCAGTTAGAATTCTAAATCAAACACGGATTGTGCTAGCTTCTTGAAACTTGACACAATAAAGTAGTTCTAAGTTCTATCTCTAAGGTTTCTTTCCTCTTGTATCCTAAAGCTGGGACTGGCGAATAACACTTATACTGAAAGGGGTTGCCCAACTTCCAACACACTAGAGTCTCCTGAAATCTCAACATATATTTTTTCATCCAATCTTCATGATACTTTCAAGTAATGATCAGTACACCAATCCCACTTGGATGCCAAAGTTTAGTTCTCCTAGATTGAAGCATTCTTTTGGAGTAACAGTTTGAATTTTTAGGTTTCACTCTGTTTTCTCCTATATTGACAAATGTAGTTCGAACTCTAAATCAAACAGGGTTTGTGCTAGCTTCTTGAAACTTGAAACTGTAAAGTAGTTCTACATTCTATTTTTATTTTTTCTTTCCTCTGGATGTAGACCTAAGCAGAGACTGACGAAAGACACATTCAATGAAAGGCGTTGTTAGGCTGCCAAAATACTACCATCTCCTGAAATCTCAACATATTTTTTTTTCCGACCTTCATGATAATTTCAAGTAATGAGCAGTACACCAATAAATCGTGGATGTTCAAGTTTCTTTCTCCTAATTGAGGCATTCGTTTGCAGTAACAGTTTGAATTTTAAGTTTTCACTCTGTTTTCTCCTATATTGACAGATGCAGTTTGAACTCTAAATCAAACATGGTTTGTGCTAGCTTCTTGAAACTTGACACAATAAAGTAGTTCTACGTTCTATCTCTAAGGTTTGTTTCCTCTTGATGTAGCCTTAAGCAGAGACTGGCGAATAACACTTTCAATGAAAGGAATTGTTAAGCTTCCCAAAAACTACCGTCTCCTGAAATCTCAACATATATTTTTTTCATCCAATCTTCATGATTCTTTCAAGTATTGATCAGTACACCAATCAAACGTGGATGCCCAAGTTTTCTTCTTCTAGGTTGTAGCATTCTTTTGCAGGAACAGTTAGAAATTATAGGTTTCACTCTGTTTTCTCCTATATTGACAGATGCAGTTAGAATTCTAAATCAAACACGGTTTGTGCTAGCTTCTTGAAACTTGACACAGTAAGTAGTTCTACGTTCTATCTCTAAGGTTTGTTTCCTCTTGTATCCTAAAGCTGGGACTTTCGAATAACACTTATACTGAAAGGGGTTGCCAAACTTCCAACACACTAGAGTCTCCTGAAATCTCAACATATATTTTTCCATCCAATCTTCATGATACTTTCAAGTAATGATCAGTACACCAATCCCACTTGGATGCCAAATTTAGTTCTTTTAGATTGAAGCATTCTTTTGGAGTAACAGTTTGAAATTTAGGTTTCACTCTGTTTTCTCCTATACTGACAAATGTAGTTCGAACTCTAAATCAAACAGGGTTTGTGCTAGCTTCTTAAAACTTGAAACAGTAAAGTAGTTCTACATTCTATTTTTATTTTTTGTTTCCTCTGGATGTAGACCTAAGCAGAGACTGACGAAAGACACATTCAATGAAAGCCGTTGTTAGGCTGCCAAAATACTACAGGCTCCTGAAATCTCAACATATTTTTTTTTTCCGACCTTCATGATAATTTCAAGTAATGAGCAGTAGACCAATAATACGTGGATGTTCAAGTTTCGTTCTCCTAGGTTGAAGCATTCGTTTGCAGTAACAGTTTGAATTTTTAGTTTTCACTCTGTTTTCTCCTATATTGACAGATGCAGTTCGAACTCTAAATCAAACATGGTTTGTGCTAGCTTCTTGAAACTTGACACAATAAAGTAGTTCTACGTTCTATCTCTAAGGTTTGTTTCCTCTTGATGTAGCCTAAAGCAGAGACCGGCGAATAACACTTTCAATGAAAGGCGTTGTTAAGCTTCCAAAAAACTACCGTCTCCTGAAATCTCAACATATATTTTTTCATCCAATCTTCATGATTCTTTCAAGTATTGATCAGTACACCAATCAAACGTGGATGCCCAAGTTTTGTTCTTCTAGGTTGTAGCATTCGTTTGCAGGAACAGTTAGAAATTATAGGTTTCACTCTGTTTTCTCCTATATTGACAGATGCAGTTAGAACTCTAAATCAAACACGGTTTGTGCTAGCTTCTTGAAACTTGACAGAATAAAGTACTTCTACGTTCTATCTCTAAGGTTTGTTTCCTCTTGTATCCTAAAGCTGGGACTGGCGAATAACACTTATACTGAAAGGGGTTGCCAAACTTCCAACACACTAGAGTCTCCTGAAATCTCAACATATATTTTATCATCCAGTCTTCATGATACTTTCAAGTAATGATCAGTACACCAATCCCACTTGGATGCCAAAGTTTAGTTCTCCTAGATTGAAGCATTCTTTTGGAGTAACAGTTTGAATTTTTAGGTTTCGCTCTGTTTTCTCCTATATTGACAAATGTAGTTCGAACTCTAAATCAAACACGGTTTGTGCCAGCTTCTTGAAACTTGAAAGAGTAAAGTAGTTCTACATTCTATTTTTATTTTTTGTTTCCTCTGGATGTAGACCGAAGCAGAGACTGACGAAAGGCACATTCAATGAAAGGCGTGGTTAGGCTGCCAAAATACTACCATCTCCTGAAATCTCAACATATTTTTTTTTCCGACCTTCATGATAATTTCAAGTAATGAGCAGTACACCAATAATACGTGGATGTTCAAGTTTCTTTCTCCTAATTGAGGCATTCGTTTGCAGTAATAGTTTGAATTTTAAGTTTTCACTCTGTTTTCTCCTATATTGACAGATGCAGTTTGAACTCTAAATCAAACATGGTTTGTGCTAGCTTCTTGAAACTTGACACAATAAAGTAGTTCTACGTTCTATCTCTAAGGTTTGTTTCCTCTTGATGTAGCCTTAAGCAGAGACTGGCGAATAACACTTTCAATGAAAGGAATTGTTAAGCTTCCCAAAAACTACCGTCTCCTGAAATCTCAACATATATTTTTTTCATCCAATCTTCATGATTCTTTCAAGTATTGATCAGTACACCAATCAAACGTGGATGCCCAAGTTTTCTTCTTCTAGGTTGTAGCATTCTTTTGCATGAACAGTTAGAAATTATAGGTTTCACTCTGTTTTCTCCTATATTGACAGATGCAGTTAGAATTCTAAATCAAACACGGTTTGTGCTAGCTTCTTGAAACTTGACACAGTAAGTAGTTCTACGTTCTATCTCTAAGGTTTGTTTCCTCTTGTATCCTAAAGCTGGGACTTTCGAATAACACTTATACTGAAAGGGGTTGCCAAACTTCCAACACACTAGAGTCTCCTGAAATCTCAACATATATTTTTCCATCCAATCTTCATGATACTTTCAAGTAATGATCAGTACACCAATCCCACTTGGATGCCAAATTTAGTTCTTTTAGATTGAAGCATTCTTTTGGAGTAACAGTTTGAAATTTTAGGTTTCACTCTGTTTTCTCCTATACTGACAAATGTAGTTCGAACTCTAAATCAAACAGGGTTTGTGCTAGCTTCTTAAAACTTGAAACAGTAAAGTAGTTCTACATTCTATTTTTATTTTTTGTTTCCTCTGGATGTAGACCTAAGCAGAGACTGACGAAAGACACATTCAATGAAAGGCGTTGTTAGGCTGCCAAAATACTACAGGCTCCTGAAATCTCAACATATTTTTTTTTCCGACCTTCATGATAATTTCAAGTAATGAGCAGTAGACCAATAATACGTGGATGTTCAAGTTTCGTTCTCCTAGGTTGAAGCATTCGTTTGCAGTAACAGTTTGAATTTTTAGTTTTCACTGTGTTTTCTCCTATATTGACAGATGCAGTTCGAACTCTAAATCAAACATGGTTTGTGCTAGCTTCTTGAAACTTGACACAATAAAGTAGTTCTACGTTCTATCTCTAAGGTTTGTTTCCTCTTGATGTAGCCTAAAGCAGAGACCGGCGAATAACACTTTCAATGAAGGGCGTTGTTAAGCTTCCAAAAAACTACCGTCTCCTGAAATCTCAACATATATTTTTTCATCCAATCTTCATGATTCTTTCAAGTATTGATCAGTACACCAATCAAACGTGGATGCCCAAGTTTTGTTCTTCTAGGTTGTAGCATTCGTTTGCAGGAACAGTTAGAAATTATAGGTTTCACTCTGTTTTCTCCTATATTGACAGATGCAGTTAGAACTCTAAATCAAACACGGTTTGTGCTAGCTTCTTGAAACTTGACAGAATAAAGTACTTCTACGTTCTATCTCTAAGGTTTGTTTCCTCTTGTATCCTAAAGCTGGGACTGGCGAATAACACTTATACTGAAAGGGGTTGCCAAACTTCCAACACACTAGAGTCTCCTGAAATCTCAACATATATTTTATCATCCAGTCTTCATGATACTTTCAAGTAATGATCAGTACACCAATCCCACTTGGATGCCAAAGTTTAGTTCTCCTAGATTGAAGCATTCTTTTGGAGTAACAGTTTGAATTTTTAGGTTTCGCTCTGTTTTCTCCTATATTGACAAATGTAGTTCGAACTCTAAATCAAACACGGTTTGTGCCAGCTTCTTGAAACTTGAAAGAGTAAAGTAGTTCTACATTCTATTTTTATTTTTTGTTTCCTCTGGATGTAGACCGAAGCAGAGACTGACGAAAGACACATTCAATGAAAGGCGTTGTTAGGCTGCCAAAATACTACAGGCTCCTGAAATCTCAACATATTTTTTTTTTCCAACCTTCATGATAATTTCAAGTAATGAGCAGTACACCAATAAAACTTGGAGGTTCAAGTTTCGTTCTCCTAGGTTGAAGCATTCGTTTGCAGTAACAGTTTGAATTTTTAGTTTTCACTCTGTTTTCTTCTATATTCACAGATGCATTTCGAACTCTAAATCAAACATGGTTTGTGCTAGCTTCTTGAAACTTGACACAATAAAGTAGTTCTATGTTCTATCTCTAAGGTTTGTTTCCTCTTAATGTAGCCTTAAGCAGAGACCGGCGAATAACACTTTCAATGAAAGGCGTTGTTAAGCTTCCAAAAAACTACCGTCTCCTGAAATCTCAACATATATTTTTTCATCCAATCTTCATGATTCTTTCAAGTATTGATCAGTACACCAATCAAACGTGGATGCCCAAGTTTTGTTTTTCTAGGTTGTAGCATTCGTTTGCAGGAACAGTTAGAAATTATAGGTTTCACTCTGATTTCTCCTATATTGACAGATGCAGTTAGAACTCTAAATCAAACACGGTTTGTGCTAGCTTCTTGAAACTTGACACAATAAAGTAGTTCTACGTTCTATCTCTAAGGTTTGTTTCCTCTTGTATGCTAAAGCTGGGACTAGCGAATAATACTTATACTGAAAGGGGTTGCCCAACTTCCAACACACTAGAGTCTCCTGAAATCTCAACATATATTTTTCCATCCAATCTTCATGATACTTTCAAGTAATGATCAGTACACCAATCCCACTTGGATGCCAAAGTTTAGTTCTCCTAGATTGAAGCATTCTTTTGGAGTAACAGTTTGAATTTTTAGGTTTCACTCTGTTTTCTCCTATATTGACAAATGTAGTTCGAACTCTAAATCAAACAGGGTTTGTGCTAGCTTCTTGAAACTTGAAACTGTAAAGTAGTTCTACATTCTATTTTTATTTTTTCTTTCCTCTGGATGTAGACCTAAGCAGAGACTGACGAAAGACACATTCAATGAAAGGCGTTGTTAGGCTGCCAAAATACTACCATCTCCTGAAATCTCAACATATTTTTTTTTCCGACCTTCATGATAATTTCAAGTAATGAGCAGTACACCAATAAATCGTGGATGTTCAAGTTTCTTTCTCCTAATTGAGGCATTCGTTTGCAGTAACAGTTTGAATTTTAAGTTTTCACTCTGTTTTCTCCTATATTGACAGATGCAGTTTGAACTCTAAATCAAACATGGTTTGTGCTAGCTTCTTGAAACTTGACACAATAAAGTAGTTCTACGTTCTATCTCTAAGGTTTGTTTCCTCTTGATGTAGCCTTAAGCAGAGACTGGCGAATAACACTTTCAATGAAAGAAATTGTTAAGCTTCCCAAAAACTACCGTCTCCTGAAATCTCAACATATATTTTTTTCATCCAATCTTCATGATTCTTTCAAGTATTGATCAGTACACCAATCAAACGTGGATGCCCAAGTTTTCTTCTTCTAGGTTGTAGCATTCTTTTGCAGGAACAGTTAGAAATTATAGGTTTCACTCTGTTTTCTCCTATATTGACAGATGCAGTTAGAATTCTAAATCAAACACGGTTTGTGCTAGCTTCTTCAAACTTGACACAGTAAGTAGTTCTACGTTCTATCTCTAAGGTTTGTTTCCTCTTGTATCCTAAAGCTGGGACTTTCGAATAACACTTATACTGAAAGGGGTTGCAAAACATCCAACAAACTAGAGTCTCCTGAAATCTCAACACATATTTTTTCATCCAATCTTCATGATACTTTCAAGTAATGATCAGTACACCAATCCCACTTGGATGCCAACGTTTAGTTCTCCTAGATTGAAGCATTCTTTTGGAGTAACAGTTTGAATTTTTAGGTTTCACTCTGTTTTCTCCTATATTGACAAATGTAGTTCGAACTCTAAATCAAACAGGGTTTGTGCTAGCTTCTTGAAACTTGAAACAGTAAAGTAGCTCTACATTCTATTTTTATTTTTTCTTTCCTCTGGATGTAGACCTAAGCAGATACTGACGAAAGACACATTCAATGAAAGGCGTTGTTAGGCTGCCAAAATATACAGTCTCCTGAAATCTCAACATATTTTTTTTTCCTACCTTCATGATAATTTCATGTAATCAGGAGTACCCCAATAAAACGTGGATGTTCAAGTTTCATTCTCCTAGGTTGAAGCATTCGTTTGCAGTAACAGTTTGAATTTTTAGTTTTCACTCTGTTTTCTTCTATATTCACAGATGCAGTTCGAACTCTAAATCAAACATGGTTTGTGCTAGCTTCTTGAAACTTGACACAATAAAGTAGTTCTACGTTCTATCTCTAAGGTTTGTTTCCTCTTGATGTAGCCTTAAGCAGAGACTGGCGAATAACACTTTCAATGAAAGGCGTTGTTAAGCTTCCAAAAAACTACCGTCTCCTGAAATCTCAACATATATTTTTTCATCCAATCTTCATGATTCTTTCAAGTATTGATCAGTACACCAATCAAACGTGGATGCCCAAGTTTTCTTCTTCTAGGTTGTAGCATTCGTTTGCAGGAACAGTTAGAAATTATAGGTTTCACTCTGTTTTCTCCTATATTGACAGATGCAGTTAGAACGCTAAATCAAACACGGTTTGTGCTAGCTTCTTGAAACTTGACACAATAAAGTAGTTCTACGTTCTATCTCTAAGGTTTGTTTCCTCTTGTATCCTAAAGCTGGGACTGGCGAATAACACTTATACTGAAAGGGGTTGCCAAACTTCCAACACACTAGAGTCTCCTGAAATCTCAACATATATTTTTTCATCCAATCTTCATGATACTTTCAAGTAATGATCATTACACCAATCCCACCTGGATGCCAAAGTTTAGTTCTCCTAGATTGAAGCATTCTTTTGGAGTAACAGTTTGAATTTTTAGGTTTCACTCTGTTTTCTCCTATATTGACAAATGTAGTTCGAACTCTAAATCAAACACGGTTTGTGCTAGCTTCTTGAAACTTGAAACAGTAAAGTAGTTCTACATTCTATTTTTATTTTTGTTTCCTCTGGATGTAGACCTAAGCAGAGACTGACGAAAGACACATTCAATGAAAGGAGTTGTTAGGCTGCCAAAATACTACAGTCTCCTGAAATCTCAACATATTTTTTTTTCCGACCTTCATGATAATTTCAAGTAATGAGCAGTACACCAATAAATCGTGGATGTTCAAGTTTCTTTCTCCTAATTGAGGCATTCGTTTGCAGTAACAGTGTGAATTTTAAGTTTTCACTCTGTTTTCTCCTATATTGACAGATGCAGTTCGAACTCTAAATCAAACACGGTTTGTGCTAGCTTCTTGAAACTTGACACAATAAAGTAGTTCTACGTTCTATCTCTAAGGTTTGTTTCCTCTTGATGTAGCCTTAAGCAGAGACCGGCGAATAACACTTTCAATGAAAGGCATTGTTAAGCTTCCCAAAAACTACCGTCCTCTGAAATCTCAACATATATTTTTTTCATCCAATCTTCATGATTCTTTCAAGTATTGATCAGTACACCAATCAAACGTGGATGCCCAAGATTTGTTCTTCTAGGTTGTAGGATTCGTTTGCAGGAACAGTTAGAAATTATAGGTTTCACTCTGTTTTCTCCTATATTGACAGATGCAGTTAGAATTCTAAATCAAACACGGTTTGTGCTAGCTTCTTGAAACTTGACACAATAAAGTAGTTCTAAGTTCTATCTCTAAGGTTTCTTTCCTCTTGTATCCTAAAGCTGGGACTGGCGAATAACACTTATACTGAAAGGGGTTGCCCAACTTCCAACACACTAGAGTCTCCTGAAATCTCAACATATATTTTTTCATCCAATCTTCATGATACTTTCAAGTAATGATCAGTACACCAATCCCACTTGGATGCCAAAGTTTAGTTCTCCTAGATTGAAGCATTCTTTTGGAGTAACAGTTTGAATTTTTAGGTTTCACTCTGTTTTCTCCTATATTGACAAATGTAGTTCGAACTCTAAATCAAACAGGGTTTGTGCTAGCTTCTTGAAACTTGAAACTGTAAAGTAGTTCTACATTGTATTTTTATTTTTTGTTTCCTCTGGATGTAGACCTAAGCAGAGACTGACGAAAGACACATTCAATGAAAGGCGTTGTTAGGCTGCCAAAATACTACCATCTCCTGAAATCTCAACATATTTTTTTTTCCGACATTCATGATAATTTCAAGTAATGAGCAGTACACCAATAAATCGTGGATGTTCAAGTTTCTTTCTCCTAATTGAGGCATTCGTTTGCAGTAACAGTTTGAATTTTAAGTTTTCACTCTGTTTTCTCCTATATTGACAGATGCAGTTCGAACTCTAAATCAAACATGGTTTGTGCTAGCTTCTTGAAACTTGACACAATAAAGTAGTTCTACGTTCTATCTCTAAGGTTTGTTTCCTCTTGATGTAGCCTTAAGCAGAGACTGGCGAATAACACTTTCAATGAAAGGAATTGTTAAGCTTCCCAAAAACTACCGTCTCCTGAAATCTCAACATATATTTTTTTCATCCAATCTTCATGATTCTTTCAAGTATTGATCAGTACACCAATCAAACGTGGATGCCCAAGTTTTCTTCTTCTAGGTTGTAGCATTCTTTTGCAGGAACAGTTAGAAATTATAGGTTTCACTCTGTTTTCTCCTATATTGACAGATGCAGGTAGAATTCTAAATCAAACACGGTTTGTGCTAGCTTCTTGAAACTTGACACAGTAAGTAGTTCTACGTTCTATCTCTAAGGTTTGTTTCCTCTTGTATCCTAAAGCTGGGACGTTCGAATAACACTTATACTGAAAGGGGTTGCCAAACATCCAACAAACTAGAGTCTCCTGAAATCTCAACACATATTTTTTCATCCAATCTTCATGATACTTTCAAGTAATGATCAGTACACCAATCCCACTTGGATGCCAAAGTTTAGTTCTCCTAGATTGAAGCATTCTTTTGGAGTAACAGTTTGAATTTTTAGGTTTCACTCTGTTTTCTCCTATATTGACAAATGTAGTTCGAACTCTAAATCAAACAGGGTTTGTGCTAGCTTCTTGAAACTTGAAACAGTAAAGTAGCTCTACATTCTATTTTTATTTTTTCTTTCCTCTGGATGTAGACCTAAGCAGATACTGACGAAAGACACATTCAATGAAAGGCGTTGTTAGGCTGCCAAAATATACAGTCTCCTGAAATCTCAACATATTTTTTTTTCCGAACTTCATGATAATTTCATGTAATCAGGAGTACCCCAATAAAACGTGGATGTTCAAGTTTCATTCTCCTAGGTTGAAGCATTCGTTTGCAGTAACAGTTTGAATTTTTAGTTTTCACTCTGTTTTCTTCTATATTCACAGATGCAGTTCGAACTCTAAATCAAACATGGTTTGTGCTAGCTTCTTGAAACTTGACACAATAAAGTAGTTCTACGTTCTATCTCTAAGGTTTGTTTCCTCTTGATGTAGCCTTAAGCAGAGACTGGCGAATAACACTTTCAATGAAAGGCGTTGTTAAGCTTCCAAAAAACTACCGTCTCCTGAAATCTCAACATATATTTTTTCATCCAATCTTCAGGATTCTTTCAAGTATTGATCAGTACACCAATCAAACGTGGATGCCCAAGTTTTCTTCTTCTAGGTTGTAGCATTCGTTTGCAGGAACAGTTAGAAATTATAGGTTTCACTCTGTTTTCTCCTATATTGACAGATGCAGTTAGAACGCTAAATCAAACACGGTTTGTGCTAGCTTCTTGAAACTTGACACAATAAAGTAGTTCTACGTTCTATCTCTAAGGTTTGTTTCCTCTTGTATCCTAAAGCTGGGACTGGCGAATAACACTTATACTGAAAGGGGTTGCCAAACTTCCAACACACTAGAGTCTCCTGAAATCTCAACATATATTTTTTCATCCAATCTTCATGATACTTTCAAGTAATGATCATTACACCAATCCCACCTGGATGCCAAAGTTTAGTTCTCCTAGATTGAAGCATTCTTTTGGAGTAACAGTTTGAATTTTTAGGTTTCACTCTGTTTTCTCCTATATTGACAAATGTAGTTCGAACTCTAAATCAAACACGGTTTGTGCTAGCTTCTTGAAACTTGAAACAGTAAACTAGTTCTACATTCTGTTTTTATTTTTTGTTTCCTCTGGATGTAGACCTAAGCAGAGACTGACGAAAGACACATTCAATGAAAGGCGTTGTTAGGCTGCCAAAATACTACAGTCTCCTGAAATCTCAACATATTTTTTTTCCGACCTTCATGATAATTTCAAGTAATGAGCAGTACACCAATAAAACGTGGATGTTCAAGTTTCGTTCTCCTAGGTTGAAGCATTCGTTTGCCGTAATAGTTTGAATTTTTAGTTTTCACTCTGTTTTCTCCTATATTGACAGATGCAGTTCGAACTCTAAATCAAACATGGTTTGTGCTAGCTTCTTGAAACTTGACACAATAAAGTAGTTCTACGTTCTATTTCTAAGGTTTGTTTCCTCTTGATGTAGCCTTAAGCAGAGACTGGCGAATAACACTTTCAATGAAAGGCGTTGTTAAGCTTCCAAAAAACTACCGTCTCCTGAAATCTCAACATATATTTTTTCATCCAATCTTCATGATACTTTCAAGTAATGATCAGTACACCAATCCCACTTGGATGCCAAAGTTTAGTTCTCCTAGATTGAAGCATTCTTTTGGAGTAACAGTTTGAATTTTTAGTTTACACTGTTTTCTCCTATATTGACAAATGTAGTTCGAACTCTAAATCAAACACGGTTTGTGCTAGCTTCTTGAAACTTGAAACAGTAAAGTAGTTCTACATTCTATTTTTATTTTTGTTTCCTCTGGATGTAGACCTAAGCAGAGACTGACGAAAGACACATTCAATGAAAGGAGTTGTTAGGCTGCCAAAATACTACAGTCTCCTGAAATCTCAACATATTTTTTTTTCCGACCTTCATGATAATTTCAAGTAATGAGCAGTACACCAATAAAACCTGGATGTTCAAGTTTCGTTCTCCTAGGTTGAAGCATTCGTTTGCAGTAACAGTTTGAATTTTTAGTTTTCACTCTGTTTTCTCCTATATTGACAGATGCAGTTGGAACTCTAAATCAAACATGGTTTGTGCTAGCTTCTTGAAACTTGACACAATAAAGTAGTTCTACGTTCTATCTCTAAGGTTTGTTTTCTCTTGATGTAGCCTTAAGCAGAGACTGCCGAATAACACTTTCAATGAAAGGCGTTGTTATGCTTCCAAAAAACTACCGTCTGTTGAAATCTCAACATACATTTTTTCATCCAATCTTCATGATTCTTTCAAGTATTGATCAGTGCACCAATCAAACGTGGATGCCCAAGTTTTGTTCTTCTAGGTTGTAGCATTCGTTTGCAGGAACAGTTAGAAATTATAGGTTTCACTCTGTTTTCTCCTATATTGACAGATGCAGTTAGAACTCTAAATCAAACAAGGTTTGTGCTAGCTTCTTGAAACTTGACACAGTAAAGTAGTTCTACGTTCTATCTCTAAGGTTTGTTTCCTCTTGTATCCAAAAGCTGGGACTGGCGAATAACACTTATACTGAAAGGGGTTGCCAAACTTCCAACACACTAGAGTCTCCTGAAATCTCAACATATATTTTTTCATCCAATCTTCATGATACTTTCAAGTAATGATCAGTACACCAATCCCACTTGGATGCCAAAGTTTAGTTCTCCTAGATTGAAGCATTCTTTTGGAGTAACAGTGTGAATTTTTAGGTTTCACTCTGTTTTCTCCTATATTGACAAATGTAGTTCGAACTCTAAATCAAACACGGTTTGTGCTAGGTTCTTGAAACTTGAAACAGTAAAGTAGTTCTACATTCTATTTTTATTTTTTGTTTCCTCTGGATGTAGACCTAAGCAGAGACTGACGAAAGACACATTCAATGAAAGGAGTTGTTAGGCTGCCAAAATACTACAGTCTCCTGAAATCTCAACATATTTTTTTTCCGACCTTCATGATAATTCCAAGTAATGAGCAGTACACCAATAAAACCTGGATGTTCAAGTTTCGTTCTCCTAGGTTGAAGCATTCGTTTGCAGTAACAGTTTGAATTTTTAGTTTTCACTTTGTTTTCTCCTATATTGACAGATGCAGTTCGAACTCTAAATCAAACATGGTTTGTGCTAGCTTCTTGAAACTTGACACAATAAAGTAGTTCTATGTTCTATCTCTAAGGTTTGTTTCCTCTTGATGTAGCCTTAAGCAGAGACTGGCGAATAACACTTTCAATGAAAGACGTTGTTAAGCTTCCAAAAAACTACCGTCTCCTGAAATCTCAACATATATTTTTTCATCCAATCTTCATGATTCTTTCAAGTATTGATCAGTACACCAATCAAACGTGGATGCCCAAGTTTTGTTCTTCTAGGTTGTAGCATTCGTTTGCAGGAACAGTTAGAAATTATAGGTTTCACTCTGTTTTCTCCTATATTGACAGATGCAGTTAGAACTCTAAATCAAACACGCTTTGTGCTAGCTTCTTGAAACTTGACACAATAAAGTAGTTCTACGTTCTATCTCTAAGGTTTGTTTCCTCTTGTATCCTAAAGCTGGGACTGGCGAATAACACTTATACTGAAAGGGGTTGCCAAACTTCCAACACACTAGAGTCTCCTGAAATCTCAACATATATTTTTTCATCCAATCTTCATGATACTTTCAAGTAATGATCAGTACACCAATCCCACTTGGATGCCAAAGTTTAGTTCTCCTAGATTGAAGCATTCTTTTGGAGTAACAGTTTGAATTTTTAGGTTTCACTCTGTTTTCTCCTATATTGACAAATGTAGTTCGAACTCTATATCAAACATGGTTTGTGCTAGCTTCTTGAAACTTGAAACAGTAAAGTAGTTGTACATTCTATTTTTATTTTCTGTTTCCTCTGGATGTAGAACTAAGCAGAGACTGACGAAAGACACATTCAATGAAAGGCGTTGTTAGGCTGCCAAAATACTACAGTCTCCTGAAATCTCAACATATTTTTTTTCCGACCTTCATGATAATTTCAAGTAATGAGCAGTACACCAATAAAATCAGGATGTTCAAGTTTCGTTCTCCTAGGTTGAAGCATTCGTTTGCAGTAACAGTTTGATATTTTAGTTTTCACTCTGTTTTCTCCTATATTGACAGATGCAGTTCGAACTCTAAATCAAACATGGTTTGTGCTAGCTTCTTTAAACATGACACAATAAAGTAGTTCTACGTTCTATCTCTAAGGTTTGTTTCCTCTTGATGTAGCCTTAAGCAGAGACTTCCGAATAACACTTTCAATGAAAGGCGTAGTTAAGCTTCCAAAAAACTACGGTCTCCTGAAATCTCAACATACATTTTTTCATCCAATCTTCATGATTCTTTCAAGTATTGAACAGTACACCAATCAAACGTGGATGCCCAAGTTTTATTCTTCTAGGTTGTAGCATTCGTTTGCAGGAACAGTTAGAAATTATAGGTTTCACTCTGCTTTCTCCTATATTGACAGATGCAGTTAGAACTCTAAATCAAACACGGTTTGTGCTAGCTTCTTGAAACTTGACACAATAAAGTAGTTCTACGTTCTATCTCTAAGGTTTGTTTCCTCTTGTATCCTAAAGCTGGGACTGGCGAATAACACTTATACTGAAAGGGGTTGCCAAACTTCCAACACACTAGAGTCTCCTGAAATCTCAACATATATTTTTTCATCCAATCTTCATGATACTTTCAAGTAATGATCAGTACACGAATCCCACGTGGATGCCAACGTTTAGTTCTCCTAGATTGAAGCATTCTTTTGGAGTAACAGTTTGAATTTTTAGGTTTCACTCTGTTTTCTCCTATATTGACAAATGTAGTTCGAACTCTAAATCAAACACGGTTTGTGCTAGCTTCTTGAAACTTGAAACAGTAAAGTAGCTCTACATTCTATTTTTATTTTTTCTTTCCTCTGGATGTAGACCTAAGCAGAGACTGACGAAAGACACATTCAAAAAAGACGTTGTTAGGCTGCCAAAATATACAGTCTCCTGAAATCTCAACATATTTTTTTTTCCGACCTTCATGATAATTTCAAGTAATGAGCAGTACACCAATAAATCGTGGATGTTCAAGTTTCTTTCTCCTAGGTTGAAGCATTCGTTTGGAGTAACAGTTTGAATTTTTAGTTTTCACTCTGTTTTCTCCTATATTGACAGATGCAGTTCGCACTCTAAATCAAACATGGTTTGTGCTAGCTTCTTGAAACTTGACACAATAAAGTAGTTCTACGTTCTATCTCTAAGGTTTGTTTCCTCTTGATGTAGCCTTAAGCAGAGACTGGCGAATAACACTTTCAATGAAAGGCGTTGTAAAGCTTCCAAAAAACTACCGTCTCCTGAAATCTCAACATATATTTTTTCATCCAATCTTCATGATTCTTTCAAGTATTGATCAGTACACCAATCAAACGTGGATGCCCATGTTTTGTTCTTCTAGGTTGTAGCATTCATTTGCAGGAACAGTTAGAAATTATAGGTTTCACTCTGTTTTCTCCTATATTGACAGATGCAGTTAGAACTCTAAATCAAACACGGTTTGTGCTCGCTTCTTGAAAGTTGACACAGTAAAGTAGTTCTACGTTCTATCTCTAAGGTTTGTTTCCTCTTGTATCCTAAAGCTGGGACTGGCGAATAACACTTATACTGAAAGGGGTTGCCAAACTTCCAACACACTAGAGTCTCCTGAAATCTCAACATATATTTTTTAATCCAATCTTCATGATACTTTCAAGTAATGATCAGTACACCAATCCCACTTGGATGCCAAAGTTTAGTTCTCCTAGATTGAAGCATTCTTTTGGAGTAACAGTGTGAATTTTTAGGTTTCACTCTGTTTTCTCCTATATTGACAAATGTAGTTCGAACTCTAAATCAAACACGGTTTGTGCAAGCTTCTTGAAACTTGAAACAGTAAAGTAGTTCTACATTCTATTTTTATTTTTTGTTTCCTCTGGATGTAGACCTAAGCAGAGACTGACGAAAGACACATTCAATGAAAGGCGTTGTTAGGCTGCCAAAATACTACAGTCTCCTGAAATCTCAACATATTTTTTTTCCGACCTTCATGATAATTTCAAGTAATGAGCAGTACACCAATAAAACGTGGATGTTCAAGTTTCGTTCTCCTAGGTTGAAGCATTCGTTTGCAGTAACAGTTTGAATTTTTAGTTTTCACTCTGTTTTCTCCTATATTGACAGATGCAGTTCGAACACTAAATCAAACATGGTTTGTGCTAGCTTCTTGAAACTTGACACAATAAAGTAGTTCTACGTTCTATCTCTAAGGTTTGTTTCCTCTTGATGTAGCCTTAAGCAGAGACTGGCGAATAACACTTTCAATGAAAGGCGTTGTTAAGCTTCCCAAAAACTACCGTCTCCTGAAATCTCAACATATATTTTTTCATCCAATCTTCATGATTCTTTCAAGTATTGATCAGTACACCAATCAAACGTGGATGCCCAAGTTTTGTTCTTCTAGGTTGTAGCATTCGTTTGCAGGAACAGTTAGAAATTATAGGTTTCACTCTGTTTTCTCCTATATTGACAGATGCAGTTAGAACTCTAAATAAAACACGGTTTGTGCTAGCTTCTTGAAACTTGACACAGTAAAGTAGTTCTACGTTCTATCTCTAAGGTTTGTTTCCTCTTGTATCCTAAAGCTGGGACTGGCGAATAACACTTATACTGAAAGGGGTTGCCAAACTTCCAACACACTAGAGTCTCCTGAAATCTCAAAATATATTTTTTAATCCAATCTTCATGATACTTTCAAGTAATGATCAGTACACCAATCCCACTTGGATGCCAAAGTTTAGTTCTCCTAGATTGAAGCATTCTTTTGGAGTAACAGTGTGAATTTTTAGGTTTCACTCTGTTTTCTCCTATATTGACAAATGTAGTTCGAACTCTAAATCAAACACGGTTTGTGCTAGCTTCTTGAAACTTGAAACAGTAAAGTAGTTCTACATTCTATTTTTATTTTTTGTTTCCTCTGGATGTAGACCTAAGCAGAGACTGACGAAAGACACATTCAAAAAAGACGTTGTTAGGCTGCCAAAATATACAGTCTCCTGAAATCTCAACATATTTTTTTTTTCCGACCTTCATGATAATTTCAAGTAATGAGCAGTACACCAATAAATCGTGGATGTTCAAGTTTCGTTCTCCTAGGTTGAAGCATTCGTTTGCAGTAACAGTTTGAATTTTTAGTTTTCACTCTGTTTTCTCCTATATTGACAGATGCAGTTCGAACACTAAATCAAACATGGTTTGTGCTAGCTTCTTGAAACTTGACACAATAAAGTAGTTCTACGTTCTATCTCTAAGGTTTGTTTCCTCTTGATGTAGCCTTAAGCAGAGACTGGCGAATAACACTTTCAATGAAAGGCGTTGTTAAGCTTCCCAAAAACTACCGTCTCCTGAAATCTCAACATATATTTTTTCATCCAATCTTCATGATTCTTTCAAGTATTGATCAGTACACCAATCAAACGTGGATGCCCAAGTTTTGTTCTTCTAGGTTGTAGCATTCGTTTGCAGGAACAGTTAGAAATTATAGGTTTCACTCTGTTTTCTCCTATATTGACAGATGCAGTTAGAACTCTAAATCAAACACGGTTTGTGCTAGCTTCTTGAAACTTGACACAGTAAAGTAGTTCTACGTTCTATCTCTAAGGTTTGTTTCCTCTTGTATCCTAAAGCTGGGACTGGCGAATAACACTTATACTGAAAGGGGTTGCCAAACTTCCAACACACTAGAGTCTCCTGAAATCTCAACATATATTTTTTAATCCAATCTTCATGATACTTACAAGTAATGATCAGTACACCAATCCCACTTGGATGCCAAAGTTTAGTTCTCCTAGATTGAAGCATTCTTTTGGAGTAACAGTGTGAATTTTTAGGTTTCACTCTGTTTTCTCCTATATTGACAAATGTAGTTCGAACTCTAAATCAAACACGGTTTGTGCTAGCTTCTTGAAACTTGAAACAGTAAAGTAGTTCTACATTCTATTTTTATTTTTTGTTTCC
The DNA here is from genome assembly GCF_048772815.1 of Callospermophilus lateralis. Taxonomy (NCBI): domain Eukaryota; kingdom Metazoa; phylum Chordata; class Mammalia; order Rodentia; family Sciuridae; genus Callospermophilus; species Callospermophilus lateralis. Next base: position 48,001 of record NW_027515162.1, read on the forward strand.
TCTGGATGTAGACCTAAGCAGAGACTGACGAAAGACACATTCAATGAAAGGCGTTGTTAGGCTGCCAAAATACTACAGGCTCCTGAAATCTCAACATATTTTTTTTTCCGACCTTCATGATAATTTCAAGTAATGAGCAGTACACCAATAAAACGTGGATGTTCAAGTTCCGTTCTCCTAGGTTGAAGCATTCGTTTGCTGTAACTGTTTCAATTTTTAATTTTCACTCTGTTTTCTCCTATATTGACAGATGCAGTTCGAACTCTAAATCAAACATGGTTTGTGCTAGCTTCTTGAAACTTGACACAATAAAGTAGTTCTACGTTCTATCTCTAAGGTTTGTTTCCTCTTGATGTAGCCTTAAGCAGAGACTGGCGAATAACACTTTCAATGAACGGCATTGTTAAGCTTCCCAAAAACTACCGTCTCCTGAAGTCTCAACATATATTTTTTCATCCAATCTTCATGATTCTTTCAAGTATTGATCAGTACACCAATCAAACGTGGATGCCCAAGTTTTGTTCTTCTAGGTTGTAGCATTCGTTTGCAGGAACAGTTAGAAATTATAGGTTTCACTCTGTTTTCTCCTATATTGACAGATGCAGTTAGAACTCTAAATCAAACACAGTTTGTGCTAGCATCTTGAAACTTGAGACAATAAAGTAGTTCTACGTTCTATCTCTAAGGTTTGTTTCCTCTTGTATCCTAAAGCTGGGACTGGCGAATAACACTTATACTGAAAGGGGTTGCCAAACTTCCAACACACTAGAGTCTCCTGAAAACTCAACATATATTTTTTCATCCAATCTTCATGATACTTTCAAGTAATGATCAGTACACCAATCACACTTGGATGCCAAAGTTTAGTTCTCCTAGATTGAAGCATTCTTTTGGAGTAACATTTTGAATTTTTAGGTTTCACTCTGTTTTCTCCTATATTGACAAATGTAGTTCGAACTCTAAATCAAACACGGTTTGTGCTAGCTTCTTGAAACTTGAAACAGTAAAGTAGTTCTACATTCTATTTTTATTTTTTGTTTCCTCTGGATGTAGACCTAAGCAGAGACTGAGGAAAGACATATTCAATGAAAGGCTTTGTTAGGCTGCCAAAATACTACAGGCTCCTGAAATCTCAACATACTTTTTTTTCCGAACTTCATGATAATTTCAAGTAATGAGCAGTACACCAATAAAACGTGGATGTTCAAGTTTCGTTCTCCTAGGTTGAAGCATTCGTTTGCAGTAACAGTTTGAATTTTTAGTTTTCACTCTGTTTTTTCCTATATTGACAGATGCAGTTCGAACTCTAAATCAAACATGGTTTGTGCTAGCTTCTTGAAACTTGACACAATAAAGTAGTTCTATGTTCTATCTCTAAGGTTTGTTTCCTCTTGATGTAGCCTTAAGCAGAGACTGGCGAATAACCCTTTCAATGAAAGGCGTTGTTAAGCTTCCAAAAAACTACCGTCTCCTGAAATCTCAACATATATTTTTTCATCCAATCTTCATGATTCTTTCAAGTATTGATCAGTACACCAATTAAACGTGGATGCCCAAGTTTTGTTCTTCTAGGTTGTAGCATTCTTTTGCAGGAACAGTTAGAAATTATAGGTTTCACTCTGTTTTCTCCTATATTGACAGATGCAGTTAAAACTCTAAATCAAACACGGTTTGTGCTAGCTTCTCGAAACTTGACACAATAAAGTAGTTCTACGTTCTATCTCTAAGGTTTGTTTCCTCTTGTATCCTAAAGCTGGGACTGGCGAATAACACTTATACTGAAAGGGGTTGCCAAACTTCCAACACACTAGAGTCTCCTGAAATCTCAACATATATTTTTTCATCCAATCTTCATGATACTTTCAAGTAATGATCAGTACACCAATCCCACTTGAATGCCAAAGTTTAGTTCTCCTAGATTGAAGCATTCTTTTGGAGTAACAGTTTGAATTTTTAGGTTTCACTCTGTTTTCGCCTATATTGACAAATGTAGTTCGAACTCTAAATCAAACAGGGTTTGTGCTAGCTTCTTGAAACTTGAAACAGTAAAGTAGTTCTACATTCTATTTTTACTTTTTGTTTCCTCTGGATGTAGACCTAAGCAGAGACTGACCACAGACACATTCAATGAAAGGCGTTGTTAGGCTGCCAAAATACTACAGGCTCCTGAAATCAACATATTTTTTTTTCCGAACTTCATGATAATTTCAAGTAATGAGCAGTACACCAATAAAACGTGGATGTTCAAGTTCCGTTCTCCTAGGTTGAAGCATTCGTTTGCAGTAACAGTTTGAATTTTTAGTTTTCACTCTGTTTTCTCCTATATTGACAGATGCATTTCGAACTCTAAATCAAACATGGTTTGTGCTAGCTTCTTGAAACTTGACACAATAAAGTAGTTCTACATTCTATCTCTAAGGTTTGTTTCCTCTTGATGTCGCCTTAAGCAGAGACTGGCGAATAACACTTTCAATGAAAGGCGTTGTTAAGCTTCCATAAAACTACAGTCTCCTGAAATCTCAACATACACTTTTTCATCCAATCTTCATGATTCTTTCAAGTATTGATCAGTACACCAATCAAACGTGGATGCCCAAGTTTTGTTCTTCTAGGTTGTAGCATTCGTTTGCAGGAACAGTTAGAAATTATAGGTTTCACTCTGTTTTCTCCTATATTGACACATGCAGTTAGAACTCTAAATCAAACACGGTTTGTGCTAGCTTCTTGAAACTTGACACAATAAAGTACTTCTACGTTCTATCACTAAGGTTTGTTTCCTCTTGTATCATAAAGCTGGGACTGGCGAATAACACTTATACTGAAAGGGGTTGCCATACTTCCAACACACTAGAGTCTCCTGAAATCTCAACATATATTTTTTCATTAAAATCTTCATGATACTTTCAAGTAATGATCAGTACACCAATCCCACTTGGATGCCAAAGTTTAGTTCTCCTAGATTGAAGCATTCTTTTGGAGTAACAGTTTGAATTTTTAGGTTTCACTATGTTTTCTCCTATATTGACAAATGTAGTTTGAACTCTAAATCAAACACGGTTTGTGCTAGCTTCTTGAAACTTGAAACAGTGAAGTAGTTCTACATTCTATTTTTATATTTTGTTTCCTCTGGATTAGAACTAAGCAGTGACTGACGAAAGACACACTCAATGAAAGGAGTTGTTAGGCTGCCAAAATACTACTGGCTCCTGAAATCTCAACATATTTTTTTTTCCGACCTTCATGATAATTTCATGTAATGAGCAGTACACCAATAAAACGTGGATGTTCAAGTTCCGTTCTCCTAGGTTGAAGCATTCGTTTGCAGTAACAGTTTGAATTTTTAGCTTTCACTCTGTTTTCTCCTATATTGACAGATGCAGTTCGAACTCTAAATAAAACATGGTTTGTGCTAGCTTCTTGAAACTTGACACAATAAAGTAGTTCTATGTTCTATCTCTAAGCTTTGTTTCCTCTTGATGAAGCCTTAAGCAGAGACTGGCGAATAACACTTTCAATGAAAGGCGTTGTGAAGCTTCCAAAAAACTACAGTCTCCTGAAATCTCAACATACATTTTTTCATCCAATCTTCATGATTCTTTCAAGTATTGATCAGTACACCAATCAAACGTGGATGCCCAAGTTTTGTTCTTCTAGGTTGTAGCATTCGTTTGCAGGAACAGTTAGAAATTATAGGTTTCACTCTGTTTTCTCCTATATTGACAGATGCAGTTAGAACTCTAAATCAAACACGGTTTGTGCTAGCTTCTTGAAACTTGACACAATAAAGTAGTTCTACGTTCTATCTCTAAGGTTTGTTTCCTCTTGTATCCTAAAGCTGGGACTGGCGAATAACACGTATACTGAAAGGGGTTGCCAAACTTCCAACACACTAGAGTCTCGTGAAATCTCAACATATATTTTTTCATCCAATCTTCATGATACTTTCAAGTAATGATCAGTACACCAATCCCACTTGGATGCCAAAGTTTAGTTCTCCTAGATTGAAGCATTCTTTTGGAGTAACAGTGTGAATTTTTAGGTTTCACTCTGTTTTCTCCTATATTGACAAATGTATTTCGAACTCTAAATCAAACAGGGTTTGTGCTAGCTTCATGAAACTTGAAACAGTAAAGTAGTTCTACATTCTATTTTTAATTTTTGTTTCCTCTGGATGTAGACCTACGCAGACACTGACCAAGGACACATTCAATGAAAGGCGTTGTTAGGCTGCCAAAATACTACAGGCTCCTGAAATCTCAACATATTTTTTTTTCCGAACTTCATGATAATTTCAAGTAATGAGCAGTACACCAATAAAACGTGGATGTTCAAGTTTCGTTCTCCTAGGTTGAAGCATTCGTTTGCAGTAACAGTTTGAATTTTTAGTTTTCACTCTGTTTTCTCCTATATTGACAGATGCAGTTCGAACTCTAAATGAAACATGGTTTGTGCTAGCTTCTTGAAACTTGACAAAATAAAGTAGTTCTACATTCTATCTCTAAGGTTTGTTTCCTCTTGATGTAGCCTTAAGCAGAGACTGGCGAATAACACTTTCAATGAAAGGCGTTGTTAAGCTTCCAAAAAACTACCATCTCCTGAAATCTCAACATGCATTTTTTCATCCAATCTTCATGATTCTTTCAAGTATTGATCAGTACACCAATCAAACGTGGATGCCCAAGTTTTGTTCTTCTAGGTTGTAGCATTCGTTTGCAGGAACAGTTAGAAATTATAGGTTTCACTCTGTTTTCTCCTATATTGACAGATGCGGTTAGAATTCTAAATCAAACACGGTTTGTGCTAGCTTCTTGAAACTTGACACAATAAAGTACTTCTACGTTCTATCACTAAGGTTTGTTTCCTCTTGTATCCTAAAGCTGGGACTGGCGAATAACACTTATACTGAAAGGGGTTGCCATACTTCCAACACACTAGAGTCTCCTGAAATCTCAACATATATTTTTTCATCCAATCTTCATGATACTTTCAAGTAATGATCAGTACACCATTCCCACTTGGATTCCAAAGGTTAGTTCTCCTAGATTGAAGCATTTTTCTGGAGTAACAGTTTGAATTTTTAGGTTTCACTCTGTTTTCTCGTATATTGACAAATGTAGTTCGAACTGTAAATCAAACAGGGTTTGTGCTAGCTTCTTGAAACTTGAAACAGTAAAGTAGTTCTACATTCTATTTTTACTTTTTGTTTCCTCTGGATGTAGACCTAAGCAGAGACTGACCAAAGACACATTCAATGTAAGGCGTTGTTAGGCTGCCAAAATACTATAGGCTCCTGAAATCTCAACATATTTTTTTTTCCGAACTTCATGATAATTTCAAGTAATGACCAGTACACCAATAAAACGTGGATGTTCAAGTTCCGTTCTCCTAGGTTTAAGCATTCGTTTGCAGTAAGAGTTTGAATTTTTAGTTTTCACTCTGTTTTCTCCTATATTGACAGATGCATTTCGAACTCTAAATCAAACATGGTTTGTGCTAGCTTCTTGAAACTTGACACAATAAAGTAGTTCTACATTCTATCTCTAAGGTTTGTTTCCTCTTGATGTAGCCTTAAGCAGAGACTGGCGAATAACACTTTCAATGAAAGGCGTTGTTAAGCTTCCAAAAAACTACCGTCTCCTGAAATCTCAACATGCATTTTTTCATCCAATCTTCATGATTCTTTCAAGTATTTATCAGTACACCAATCAAACGTGGATGCCCAAGTTTTGTTCTTCTAGGTTGTAGCATTCGTTTGCAGGAACAGTTAGAAATTATAGGTTTCACTCTGTTTTCTCCTATATTGACAGATGCAGTTAGAACTCTAAATCAAACACGGTTTGTGCTAGCTTCTGGAAACTTGACACAATAAAGTAGTTCTACGTTCTATCTCTAAGGTTTGTTTTCTCTTGTATCCTAAAGCTGGGACTGGCGAATAACACTTATACTGAAAGGGGTTGCAAAACTTCCAACACACTAGAGTCTCGTGAAATCTCAACATATTTTTTTTTCCGAACTTCATGATAATTTCAAGTAATGAGCAGTACACCAATAAAACGTGGATGTTCAAGTTCCGTTCTCCTATGTTGAAGCATTCGTTTTCAGTAACAGTTTAAATTTTTAGTTTTCACTCTGTTTTCTCCTATATTGACAGATGCAGTTCAAACTCTAAATCAAGCATCGTTTGTGCTAGCTTCTTGAATCTTGACACAATAAAGTAGTTCTACATTCTATCTCTAAGGTTTGTTTCCTCTTGATGTAGCCTTAAGCAGAGACTGGCGAGTAGCACTTTCAATGAAAGGCGTTGTTAAGCTTCCAAAAAACTACCGTCTCCTGAAATCTCAACATGCATTTTTTCATCCAATCTTCATGATTCTTTCAAGTATTGATCAGTACACCAATCAAACGTGGATGCCCAAGTTTTGTTCTTCTAGGTTGTAGCATTCGTTTGCAGGAACAGTTAGAAATTATAGGTTTCACTCTGTTTTCTCCTATATTGACAGATGCAGTTAGAACTCTAAATCAAACACGGTTTGTGCTAGCTTCTTGAAACTTGACACAATAAAGTACTTCTACGTTCTATCACTAAGGTTTGTTTCCTCTTGTATCATAAAGCTGGGACTGGCGAATAACACTTATACTGAAAGGGGTTGCCATACTTCCAACACACTAGAGTCTCCTGAAATCTCAACATATATTTTTTCATTAAAATCTTCATGATACTTTCAAGTAATGATCAGTACACCAATCCCACTTGGATGCCAAAGTTTAGTTCTCCTAGATTGAAGCATTCTTTTGGAGTAACAGTTTGAATTTTTAGGTTTCACTATGTTTTCTCCTATATTGACAAATGTAGTTTGAACTCTAAATCAAACACGGTTTGTGCTAGCTTCTTGAAACTTGAAACAGTAAAGTAGTTCTACATTCTATTTTTATATTTTGTTTCCTCTGGATTAGAACTAAGCAGTGACTGACGAAAGACACACTCAATGAAAGGAGTTGTTAGGCTGCCAAAATACTACTGGCTCCTGAAATCTCAACATATTTTTTTTTCCGACCTTCATGATAATTTCACGTAATGAGCAGTACACCAATAAAACGTGGATGTTCAAGTTCCGTTCTCCTAGGTTGAAGCATTCGTTTGCAGTAACAGTTTGAATTTTTAGCTTTCACTCTGTTTTCTCCTATATTGACAGATGCAGTTCGAACTCTAAATCAAACATGGTTTGTGCTAGCTTCTTGAAACTTGACACAATAAAGTAGTTCTATGTTCTATCTCTAAGCTTTGTTTCCTCTTGATTAAGCCTTAAGCAGAGACTGGCGAATAACACTTTCAATGAAAGGCGTTGTGAAGCTTCCAAAAAACTACAGTCTCCTGAAATCTCAACATACATTTTTTCATCCAATCTTCATGATTCTTTCAAGTATTGATCAGTACACCAATCAAACGTGGATGCCCAAGTTTTGTTCTTCTAGGTTGTAGCATTCGTTTGCAGGAACAGTTAGAAATTATAGGTTTCACTCTGTTTTCTCCTATATTGACAGATGCAGTTAGAACTCTAAATCAAAAACGGTTTGTGCTAGCTTCTTGAAACTTGACACAATAAAGTAGTTCTACGTTCTATCTCTAAGGTTTGTTTCCTCTTGTATCCTAAAGCTGGGACTGGCGAATAACACGTATACTGAAAGGAGTTGCCAAACTTCCAACACACTAGAGTCTCGTGAAATCTCAACATATATTTTTTCATCCAATCTTCATGATACTTTCAAGTAATGATCAGTACACCAATCCCACTTGGATGCCAAAGTTTAGTTCTCCTAGATTGAAGCATTCTTTTGGAGTAACAGTTTGAATTTTTAGGTTTCACTCTGTTTTCTCCTATATTGACAAATGTATTTCGAACTCTAAATCAAACAGGGTTTGTGCTAGCTTCATGAAACTTGAAACAGTAAAGTAGTTCTACATTCTATTTTTAATTTTTGTTTCCTCTGGATGTAGACCTACGCAGACACTGACCAAGGACACATTCAATGAAAGGCGTTGTTAGGCTGCCAAAATACTACAGGCTCCTGAAATCTCAACATATTTTTTTTTCCGAACTTCATGATAATTTCAAGTAATGAGCAGTACACCAATAAAACGTGGATGTTCAAGTTCCGTTCTCCTAGGTTGAAGCATTCGTTTGCAGTAACAGTTTGAATTTTTAGTTTTCACTCTGTTTTCTCCTATATTGACAGATGCAGTTCGAACTCTAAATCAAACATGGTTTGTGCTAGCTTCTTGAAACTTGACACAATAAAGTAGTTCTACATTCTATCTCTAAGGTTTGTTTCCTCTTGATGTAGCCTTAAGCAGAGACTGGCGAATAACACTTTCAATGAAAGGCGTTGTTAAGCTTCCAAAAAACTACCATCTCCTGAAATCTCAACATGCATTTTTTCATCCAATCTTCATGATTCTTTCAAGTATTGATCAGTACACCAATCAAACGTGGATGCCCAAGTTTTGTTCTTCTAGGTTGTAGCATTCGTTTGCAGGAACAGTTAGAAATTATAGGTTTCACTCTGTTTTCTCCTATATTGACAGATGCGGTTAGAATTCTAAATCAAACACGGTTTGTGCTAGCTTCTTGAAACTTGACACAATAAAGTACTTCTACGTTCTATCACTAAGGTTTGTTTCCTCTTGTATCCTAAAGCTGGGACTGGCGAATAACACTTATACTGAAAGGGGTTGCCATACTTCCAACACACTAGAGTCTCCTGAAATCTCAACATATATTTTTTCATCCAATCTTCATGATACTTTCAAGTAATGATCAGTACACCATTCCCACTTGGATTCCAAAGTTTAGTTCTCCTAGATTGAAGCATTTTTCTGGAGTAACAGTTTGAATTTTTAGGTTTCACTCTGTTTTCTCGTATATTGACAAATGTAGTTCGAACTGTAAATCAAACAGGGTTTGTGCTAGCTTCTTGAAACTTGAAACAGTAAAGTAGTTCTACATTCTATTTTTACTTTTTGTTTCCTCTGGATGTAGACCTAAGCAGAGACTGACCAAAGACACATTCAATGTAAGGCGTTGTTAGGCTGCCAAAATACTACAGGCTCCTGAAATCTCAACATATTTTTTTTTCCGAACTTCATGATAATTTCAAGTAATGACCAGTACACCAATAAAACGTGGATGTTCAAGTTCCGTTCTCCTAGGTTTAAGCATTCGTTTGCAGTAAGAGTTTGAATTTTTAGTTTTCACTCTGTTTTCTCCTATATTGACAGATGCATTTCGAACTCTAAATCAAACATGGTTTGTGCTAGCTTCTTGAAACTTGACACAATAAAGTAGTTCTACATTCTATCTCTAAGGTTTGTTTCCTCTTGATGTAGCCTTAAGCAGAGACTGGCGAATAACACTTTCAATGAAAGGCGTTGTTAAGCTTCCAAAAAACTACCGTCTCCTGAAATCTCAACATGCATTTTTTCATCCAATCTTCATGATTCTTTCAAGTATTTATCAGTACACCAATCAAACGTGGATGCCCAAGTTTTGTTCTTCTAGGTTGTAGCATTCGTTTGCAGGAACAGTTAGAAATTATAGGTTTCACTCTGTTTTCTCCTATATTGACAGATGCAGTTAGAACTCTAAATCAAACACGGTTTGTGCTAGCTTCTGGAAACTTGACACAATAAAGTAGTTCTACGTTCTATCTCTAAGGTTTGTTTTCTCTTGTATCCTAAAGCTGGGACTGGCGAATAACACTTATACTGAAAGGGGTTGCAAAACTTCCAACACACTAGAGTCTCGTGAAATCTCAACATATTTTTTTTTCCGAACTTCATGATAATTTCAAGTAATGAGCAGTACACCAATAAAACGTGGATGTTCAAGTTCCGTTCTCCTATGTTGAAGCATTCGTTTTCAGTAACAGTTTAAATTTTTAGTTTTCACTCTGTTTTCTCCTATATTGACAGATGCAGTTCAAACTCTAAATCAAGCATCGTTTGTGCTAGCTTCTTGAAACTTGACACAATAAAGTAGTTCTACATTCTATCTCTAAGGTTTGTTTCCTCTTGATGTAGCCTTAAGCAGAGACTGGCGAGTAGCACTTTCAATGAAAGGCGTTGTTAAGCTTCCAAAAAACTACCGTCTCCTGAAATCTCAACATGCATTTTTTCATCCAATCTTCATGATTCTTTCAAGTATTGATCAGTACACCAATCAAACGTGGATGCCCAAGTTTTGTTCTTCTAGGTTGTAGCATTCGTTTGCAGGAACAGTTAGAAATTATAGGTTTCACTCTGTTTTCTCCTATATTGACAGATGCAGTTAGAACTCTAAATCAAACACGGTTTGTGCTAGCTTCTTGAAACTTTACACAATAAAGTAGTTCTACGTTCTATCTCTAAGGTTTGTTTCCTCTTGTATCCTACAGCTGGGACTGGCGAATAACACTTATACTGAAAGGGGTTGCCAAACTTCCAACACACTAGAGTCTCCTGAAATCTCAACATATATATTTTCATCCAATCTTCATGATACTTTCAAGTAATGATCAGTACACCAATCCCACTTGGATGCCAAAGTTTAGTTCTCCTAGATTGAAGCATTCTTTTGGAGTAACAGTTTGAATTTTTAGGTTTCATTCTGTTTTCTTCTATATTGACAGATGCAGTTAGAACTCTAAATCAAACACGGTTTGTGCTAGCTTCTTGAAACTTGACACAATAAAGTAGTTCTACGTTCTATCTCTAAGGTTTGTTTCCTCTTGTATCCTACAGCTGGGACTGGTGAATTACACTTATACTGAAAGGGGTTGCCAAACTTCCAACACACTAGAGTCTCCTGAAATCTCAACATATATTTTTTCATCCTATCTTCATGATACTTTCAAGTAATGATCAGTACACCAATCCCACTTGGATGCCAAAGTTTAGTTCTCCTAGATTGAAGCATTCTTTTGGAGTAACAGTTTGAATTTTTAGGTTTCACTCTGTTTTCTCCTATATTGACAAATGTAGTTCGAACTCTAAATCAAACACGGTTTGTGCTAGCTTCTTGAAACTTGAAACAGTAAAGTAGTTCTACATTCTATTTTTATTTTTTGTTTCCTCTGGATGTAGACCTAAGCAGAGACTGACGAAAGACACATTCAATGAAAGGCGTTGTTAGGCTTCCAAAATACTACAGTCTCCTGATTTCTCAACATATTTTTTTTCCGACCGTCATGATAATTTCAAATAATGAGCAGTACACCAATAAAACGTGGATGTTCAAGTTTCGTTCTCCTAGGTTGAAGCATTCGTTTGCAGTAACAGTTTGAATTTTTAGTTTTCACTCTGTTTTCTCCTATATTGACAGATGCAGTTCAAACTCTAAATCAAGCATCGTTTGTGCTAGCTTCTTGAAACTTGACACAATAAAGTAGTTCTACATTCTATCTCTAAGGTTTGTTTCCTCTTGATGTAGCCTTAAGCAGAGACTGGCGAGTAGCACTTTCAATGAAAGGCGTTGTTAAGCTTCCAAAAAACTACCGTCTCCTGAAATCTCAACATGCATTTTTTCATCCAATCTTCATGATTCTTTCAAGTATTGATCAGTACACCAATCAAACGTGGATGCCCAAGTTTTGTTCTTCTAGGTTGTACCATTCGTTTGCAGGAACAGTTAGAAATTATAGGTTTCACTCTGTTTTCTCCTATATTGACAGATGCAGTTAGAACTCTAAATCAAACACGGTTTGTGCTAGCTTCTTGAAACTTGACACAATAAAGTAGTTCTACGTTCTATCTCTAAGGTTTGTTTCCTCTTGTATCCTACAGCTGGGACTGGCGAATAACACTTATACTGAAAGGGGTTGCCAAACTTCCAACACACTAGAGTCTCCTGAAATCTCAACATATATATTTTCATCCAATCTTCATGATACTTTCAAGTAATGATCAGTACACCAATCCCACTTGGATGCCAAAGTTTAGTTCTCCTAGATTGAAGCATTCTTTTGGAGTAACAGTTTGAATTTTTAGGTTTCATTCTGTTTTCTCCTATATTGACAGATGCAGTTAGAACTCTAAATCAAACACGGTTTGTGCTAGCTTCTTGAAACTTGACACAATAAAGTAGTTCTACGTTCTATCTCTAAGGTTTGTTTCCTCTTGTATCCTACAGCTGGGACTGGCGAATTACACTTATACTGAAAGGGGTTGCCAAACTTCCAAAACACTAGAGTCTCCTGAAATCTCAACATATATTTTTTCATCCTATCTTCATGATACTTTCAAGTAATGATCAGTACACCAATCCCACTTGGATGCCAAAGTTTAGTTCTCCTAGATTGAAGCATTCTTTTGGAGTAACAGTTTGAATTTTTAGGTTTCACTCTGTTTTCTCCTATATTGACAAATGTAGTTCGAACTCTAAATCAAACACGGTTTGTGCTAGCTTCTTGAAACTTGAAACAGTAAAGTAGTTCTACATTCTATTTTTATTTTTTGTTTCCTCTGGATGTAGACCTAAGCAGAGACTGACGAAAGACACATTCAATGAAAGGCGTTGTTAGGCTTCCAAAATACTACAGTCTCCTGATTTCTCAACATATTTTTTTTCCGACCGTCATGATAATTTCAAATAATGAGCAGTACACCAATAAAACGTGGATGTTCAAGTTTCGTTCTCCTAGGTTGAAGCATTCGTTTGCAGTAACAGTTTGAATTTTTAGTTTTCACTCTGTTTTCTCCTATATTGACAGATGCAGTTCAAACTCTAAATCAAACATGGTTTGTGCTAGCTTCTTGAAACTTGACACAATAAAGTAGTTCTACGTTCTATCTCTAAGGTTTGTTTCCTCTTGATGTAGCCTTAAGCAGAGACTGGCGAATAACACTTTCAATGAAAGGCGTTGTTAAGCTTCCAAAAAACTACCGTCTCCTGAAATCTCAACATATATTTTTTCATCCAATCTTCATGATTCTTTCAAGTATTGATCAGTACACCAATCAAATGTAGATGCCGAAGTTTTGTTCTTCTAGGTTGTAGCATTCGTTTGCAGGAACAGTTAGAAATTATAGGTTTCACTCTGTTTTCTCCTATATTGACAGATGCAGTTAGAACTCTAAATCAAACACGGTTTGTGCTAGCTTCTTGAAACTTGACACAATAAAGTAGTTCTACGTTCTATCTCTAAGGTTTGTTTCCTCTTGTATCCTAAAGCTGGGACTGGCGAATAACACTTATACTGAAAGGGGTTGCCAAACTTCCAACAAACTTGACTCCTGAAATCTCAACATATATTTTTTCATCCAATCTTCATGATACTTTCACGTTAGATCAGTACACCAATCCCACTTGGATGCCAAAGTTTAGTTCTCCTAGATTGAAGCATTCTTTTGGAGTAACAGTTTTAATTTTTAGGTTTCACTCTGTTTTCTCCTATATTGACAAATGTAGTTCGAACTCTAAACCAAACACGGTTTGTGCTAGCTTCTTGAAATCTGAAACAGTAAAGTAATTCTACATTCTATTTTTACTTTTTGTTTCCTCTGGATGTAGACCTAAGCAGAGACTGACGAAAGACACATTCAATGAAAGGCGTTGTTAGGCTGCCAAAATACTACAGTCTCCTGAAATCTCAACATATTTTTTTTCCGAACTTCATAATAATTTCACGTAATGAGCAGTACACCAATAAAACGTGGATGTTCAAGTTTCGTTCTCCTAGGTTGAAGCATTCTTTTGCAGTAACAGTTTGAATTTTTAGTTTTCACTCTGTTTTCTCCTATATTGGCAGATGCAGTTCGAACTCTAAATCAAACATGGTTTGTGCTAGCTTCTTGAAACTTGACACAATAAAGTAGTTCTACGTTCCATCTCTAAGGTTTGTTTCCTCTTGATGTAGCCTTAAGCAGAGACTGGCGAATAACCCTTTCAATGAAAGGCGTTGTTAAGCTTCCAAAAAACTACCGTCTCCTGAAATCTCAACATATATTTTTTCATCCAATCTTCATGATTCTTTCAAGTATTGATCAGTACACCAATCAAACGTGGATGCCCAAGTTTTGTTCTTCTAGGTTGTAGCATTCGTTTGCAGGAACAGTTAGAAATTATAGGTTTCACTCTGTTTTCTCCTATATTGACAGATGCAGTTTGAACTCTAAATCAAACACGGTTTGTGCTAGCTTTTTGAAACTTGACACAATAAAGTAGTTCTACGTTCTATCTCTAAGGTTTGTTTCCTCTTGTATCCTAAAGCTGGGACTGGCGAATAACACTTATACTGAAAGGGGTTGCCAAACTTCCAACACACTAGAGTCTCCTGAAATCTCAACATATATTTTTTCATCCAATCTTCATGATACTTTCAAGTTAGATCAGTACACCAATCCCACTTGGATGCCAAAGTTTAGTTCTCCTAGATTGAAGCATTCTTTTGGAGTAACAGTTTGAATTTTTAGGTTTCACTCTGTTTTCTCCTATATTGACAAATGTAGTTCGAACTCTAAATCAAACACGGTTTGTGCTAGCTTCTTGAAACTTGAAACAGTAAAGAAGTTCTACATTCTATTTTTATTTTTTGTTTCCTCTGGATGTAGACCTAAGCAGAGACTGACGAAAGACACATTCAATGAATGGCCTTGTTAGGCTGCCAAAATACTACAGTCTCCTGAAATCTCAACATATTTTTTTTCCGACCTTCATGATAATTTCAAGTAATCAGCAGTACACCAATAAAACGTGGATGTTCAAGGTTCGTTCTCCTAGGTTGAAGCATTCGTTTGCAGGAACAGTTTGAATTTTTAGTTTTCACTCTGTTTTCTCCTATATTGACAGATGCAGTTCGAACTCTAAATCAAACATGGTTTGTGCTAGCTTCTTGAAACTTGACACAATAAAGTAGTTCTACGTTCTATCTCAAGGTTTGTTTCCTCTTGATGTAGCCTTAAGCAGAGACTGGCGAATAACACTTTCAATGAAAGGCGTTGTTAAGCTTCCAAAAAACTACCGTCTCCTGAAATCTCAACATATATTTTTTCATCCAATCTTCATGATTCTTTCAAGTATTGATCAGTACACCAATCAAACGTGGATGCCCATGTTTTGTTCTTCTAGGTTGTAGCATTCGTTTGCAGGAACAGTTAGAAATTATAGGTTTCACTCTGTTTTCTCCTATATTGACAGAAGCAGTTAGAACTCTAAATCAAACACGGTTTGTGCTAGCTTCTTGAAACTTGACACAATAAAGTAGTTCTACGTTCTATCTCTAAGGTTTGTTTCCTCTTGTATCCTAAAGCTGGGACTGGCGAATAACACTTATACTGAAAGGGGTTGCCAAATTTCCAACACACTAGAGTCTCCTGAAATCTCAACATATATTTTTTCATCCAATCTTCATGATACTTTCAAGTAATGATCAGTACACCAATCCCACTTGGATGACAAAGTTTAGTTCTCCTAGATTGAAGCATTCTTTTGGAGTAACAGTTTGAATTTTTAGGTTTCACTCTGTTTTCTCCTATATTGACAAATGTAGTTTGAACTCTAAATCAAACACGGTTTGTGCTAGCTTCTTGAAACTTGAAACAGTAAAGTAGTTCTACATTCTATTTTTATTTTTTGTTTCCTCTGGATGTAGACCTAAGCAGAGACTGACGAAAGACACATTCAATGAAAGGCGTTGTTAGGCTGCCAAAATACTACAGTCTCCTGAAATCTCAACATATTTTTTTCCCGACCCTCATGATAATATCATGTAATGAGCAGTACACCACTAAAACGTGGATGTTCAAGTTTCGTTCTCCTAGATTGCAGCATTCGTTTGCAGTAACAGTTTGAATTTTTAGTTTTCACTCTGTTTTCTCCTATATTGACACATGCAGTTCGAATTCTAAATCAAACATTGTTTGTGCTAGCTTCTTGAAACTTGACACAATAAAGTAGTTCTACGTTCTATCTCTAAGGTTTGTTTCCTCTTGATGTAGCCTTAAGCAGAGACTGGCGAATAACCCTTTCAATGAAAGGCGTTGTTAAGCTTCCAAAAAACTACCGTCTCCTGAAATCTCAACATATATTTTTTCATCCAATCTTCATGATTCTTTCAAGTATTGATCAGTACACCAATCAAACGTGGATGCCCAAGTTTTGTTCTTCTAGGTTGTAGCATTCGTTTGCAGGAACAGTTAGAAATTATAGGTTTCACTCTGTTTTCTCCTATATTGACAGATGCAGTTAGAACTCTAAATCAAACACGGTTTGTGCTAGCTTCTTGAAACTTGACACAATAAAGTAGTTCTACGTTCTATCTCTAAGGTTTGTTTCCTCTTGTATCCTACAGCTGGGACTGGCGAATAACACTTATACTGAAAGGGGTTGCCAAACTTCCAACACACTAGAGTCTCCTGAAATCTCAACATATATTTTTTCATCCAATCTTCATGA
The DNA here is from genome assembly GCF_048772815.1 of Callospermophilus lateralis. NCBI lineage: Eukaryota > Metazoa > Chordata > Mammalia > Rodentia > Sciuridae > Callospermophilus > Callospermophilus lateralis. Next base: position 64,428 of record NW_027515162.1, read on the forward strand.
TACTTTCAAGTAATGATCAGTACACCAATCCCACTTGGATGCCAAAGTTTAGTTCTCCTAGATTGAAGCATTCTTTTGGAGTAACAGTTTGAATTTTTAGGTTTCATTCTGTTTTCTCCTATATTGACAGATGCAGTTAGAACTCTAAATCAAACACGGTTTGTGCTAGCTTCTTGAAACTTGACACAATAAAGTAGTTCTACGTTCTATCTCTAAGGTTTGTTTCCTCTTGTATCCTACAGCTGGGACTGGCGAATTATACTTATACTGAAAGGGGTTGCCAAACTTCCAACACACTAGAGTCTCCTGAAATCTCAACATATATTTTTTCATCCAATCTTCATGATACTTTCAAGTTAGATCAGTACACCAATCCCACTTGGATGCCAAAGTTTAGTTCTCCTAGATTGAAGCATTCTTTTGGAGTAACAGTTTGAATTTTTAGGTTTCACTCTGTTTTCTCCTATATTGACAAATGTAGTTCGAACTCTAAATCAAACACGGTTTGTGCTAGCTTCTTGAAACTTGAAACAGTAAAGAAGTTCTACATTCTATTTTTATTTTTTGTTTCCTCTGGATGTAGACCTAAGCAGAGACTGACGAAAGACACATTCAATGAAAGGCCTTGTTAGGCTGCAAAAATACTACAGTCTCCTGAAATCTCAACATATTTTTTTCCGACCTTCATGATAATTTCAAGTAATCAGCAGTACACCAATAAAACGTGGATGTTCAAGGTTCGTTCTCCTAGGTTGAAGCATTCGTTTGCAGGAACAGTTTGAATTTTTAGTTTTCACTCTGTTTTCTCCTATATTGACAGATGCAGTTCGAACTCTAAATCAAACATGGTTTGTGCTAGCTTCTTGAAACTTGACACAATAAAGTAGTTCTACGTTCTATCTCAAGGCTTGTTTCCTCTTGATGTAGCCTTAAGCAGAGACTGGCGAATAACACTTTCAATGAAAGGCGTTGTTAAGCTTCCAAAAAACTACCGTCTCCTGAAATCTCAACATATATTTTTTCATCCAATCTTCATGATTCTTTCAAGTATTAATCAGTACACCAATCAAACGTGGATGCCCATGTTTTGTTCTTCTAGGTTGTAGCATTCGTTTGCAGGAACAGTTAGAAATTATAGGTTTCACTCTGTTTTCTCCTATATTGACAGAAGCAGTTAGAACTCTAAATCAAACACGGTTTGTGCTAGCTTCTTGAAACTTGACACAATAAAGTAGTTCTACGTTCTATCTCTAAGGTTTGTTTCCTCTTGTATCCTAAAGCTGGAACTGGCGAATAACACTTATACTGAAAGGGGTTGCCAAACTTCCAACACACTAGAGTCTCCTGAAATTTCAACATATATTTTTTCATCCAATCTTCATGATACTTTCAAGTAATGATCAGTACACCAATCCCACTTGGATGCCAAAGTTTAGTTCTCCTAGATTGAAGCATTCTTTTGGAGTAACAGTTTGAATTTTTAGGTTTCACTCTGTTTTCTCCTATATTGACAAATGTAGTTCGAACTCTAAATCAAAGAGGGTTTGTGCTAGCTTCTTGAAACTTGAAACAGTAAAGTAGTTCTACATTCTATTTTTATTTTTTGTTTCCTCTGGATGTAGCCCTAAGCAGAGACTGACGAAAGACACATTCAATGAAAGGCGTTGTTAGGCTGCCAAAATACTACAGTCTCCTGAAATCTCAACATATTTTTTCCCGACCCTCATGATAATATCATGTAATGAGCAGTACACCAATAAAACGTGGATGTTCAAGTTTCGTTCTCCTAGATTGCAGCTTTCGTTTGCAGTAACAGTTTGAATTTTTAGTTTTCACTCTGTTTTCTCCTATATTGACACATGCAGTTCGAATTCTAAATCAAACATTGTTTGTGCTAGCTTCTTGAAACTTGACACAATAAAGTAGTTCTACGTTCTATCTCTAAGGTTTGTTTCCTCTTGATGTAGCCTTAAGCAGAGACTGGCGAATAACCCTTTCAATGAAAGGCGTTGTTAAGCTTCCAAAAAACTACCGTCTCCTGAAATCTCAACATATATTTTTTCATCCAATCTTCATGATTCTTTCAAGTATTGATCAGTACACCAATCAAACGTGGATGCCCAAGTTTTGTTCTTCTAGGTTGTAGCATTCGTTTGCAGGAACAGTTAGAAATTATAGGTTTCACTCTGTTTTCTCCTATATTGACAGATGCAGTTAGAACTCTAAATCAAACACGGTTTGTGCTAGCTTCTTGAAACTTGACACAATAAAGTAGTTCTACGTTCTATCTCTAAGGTTTGTTTCCTCTTGTATCCTACAGCTGGGACTGGCGAATAACACTTATACTGAAAGGGGTTGCCAAACTTCCAACACACTAGAGTCTCCTGAAATCTCAACATATATTTTTTCATCCAATCTTCATGATACTTTCAAGTAATGATCAGTACACCAATCCCACTTGGATGCCAAAGTTTAGTTCTCCTAGATTGAAGCATTCTTTTGGAGTAACAGTTTGAATTTTTAGGTTTCATTCTGTTTTCTCCTATATTGACAGATGCAGATAGAACTCTTAATCAAACAAGGTTTGTGCTAGCTTCTTGAAACTTGACACAATAAAGTAGTTCTACGTTCTATCTCTAAGGTTTGTTTCCTCTTGTATCCTACAGCTGGGACTGGCGAATTACACTTATACTGAAAGGGGTTGCCAAACTTCCAACACACTAGAGTCTCCTGAAATCTCAACATATATTTTTTCATCCTATCTTCATGATACTTTCAAGTAATGATCAGTACACCAATCCCACTTGGATGCCAAAGTTTAGTTCTCCTAGATTGAAGCATTCTTTTGGAGTAACAGTTTGAATTTTTAGGTTTCACTCTGTTTTCTAATATATTGACAAATGTAGTTCGAACTCTAAATCAAACACGGTTTGTGCTAGCTTCTTGAAACTTGAAACAGTAAAGTAGTTCTACATTCTATTTTTATTTTTTGTTTCCTCTGGATGTAGACCTAAGCAGAGACTGACGAAAGACACATTCAATGAAAGGCGTTGTTAGGCTTCCAAAATACTACAGTCTCCTGATTTCTCAACATATTTTTTTTTCCGACCGTCATGATAATTTCAAATTATGAGCAGTACACCAATAAAACGTGGATGTTCAAGTTTCGTTCTCCTAGGTTGAAGCATTCGTTTGCAGTAACAGTTTGAATTTTTAGTTTTCACTCTGTTTTCTCTAATATTGACAGATGCAGTTCAAACTCTAAATCAAACATGGTTTGTGTTAGCTTCTTGAAACTTGACACAATAAAGTAGTTCTACGTTCTATCTCTAAGGTTTGTTTCCTCTTGATGTAGCCTTAAGCAGAGACTGGCGAATAACACTTTCAATGAAAGGCGTTGTTAAGCTTCCAAAAAACTACCGTCTCCTGAAATCTCAACATATATTTTTTCATCCAATCTTCATGATTCTTTCAAGTATTGATCAGTACACCAATCAAATGTGGATGCCGAAGTTTTGTTCTTCTAGGTTGTAGCATTCCTTTGCAGGAACAGTTAGAAATTATAGGTTTCACTCTGTTTTCTCCTATATTGACAGATGCAGTTAGAACTCTAAATCAAACACGGTTTGTGCTAGCTTCTTGAAACTTGACACAATAAAGTAGTTCTACGTTCTATCTCTAAGGTTTGTTTCCTCTTGTATCCTAAAGCTGGGACTGGCAAATAACACTTATACTGAAAGGGGTTGCCAAACTTCCAACAAACTTGACTCCTGAAATCTCAACATATATTTTTTCATCCAATCTTCATGATACTTTCACGTTAGATCAGTACACCAATCCCACTTGGATGCCAAAGTTTAGTTCTCCTAGATTGAAGCATTCTTTTGGAGTAACAGTTTTAATTTTTAGGTTTCACTCTGTTTTCTCCTATATTGACAAATGTAGTTCGAACTCTAAATCAAACACGGTTTGTGCTAGCTTCTTGAAACCTGAAACAGTAAAGTAATTCTACATTCTATTTTTACTTTTTGTTTCCTCTGGATGTAGACCTAAGCAGAGACTGACGAAAGACACATTCAATGAAAGGCGTTGTTAGGCTGCCAAAATACTACAGTCTCCTGAAATCTCAACATATTTTTTTTCCGAACTTCATAATAATTTCACGTAATGAGCAGTACACCAATAAAACGTGGATGTTCAAGTTTCGTTCTCCTAGGTTGAAGCATTCTTTTGCAGTAACAGTTTGAATTTTTAGTTTTCACTCTGTTTTCTCCTATATTGGCAGATGCAGTTCGAACTCTAAATCAAACATGGTTTGTGCTAGCTTCTTGAAACTTGACACAATAAAGTAGTTCTACGTTCCATCTCTAAGGTTTGTTTCCTCTTGATGTAGCCTTAAGCAGAGACTGGCGAATAACACTTTCAATGAAAGGCGTTGTTAAGCTTCCAAAAAACTACCGTCTCCTGAAATCTCAACATATATTTTTTCATCCAATCTTCATGATTCTTTCAAGTATTGATCAGTACACCAATCAAACGTGGATGCCCAAGTTTTGTTCTTCTAGGTTGTAGCATTCGTTTGCAGGAACAGTTAGAAATTATAGGTTTCACTCTGTTTTCTCCTATATTGACAGATGCAGTTTGAACTCTAAATCAAACACGGTTTGTGCTAGCTTTTTGAAACTTGACACAATAAAGTAGTTCTACGTTCTATCTCTAAGGTTTGTTTCCTCTTGTATCCTAAAGCTGGGACTGGCGAATAACACTTATACTGAAAGGGGTTGCCAAACTTCCAACACACTAGAGTCTCCTGAAATCTAACCATATATTTTTGCATCCAATCTTCATGATACTTTCAAGTTAGATCAGTACACCAATCCCACTTGGATGCCAAAGTTTAGTTCTCCTAGATTGAAGCATTCTTTTGGAGTAACAGTTTGAATTTTTAGTTTTCACTCTGTTTTCTCCTATATTGACAGATGCAGTTCGAACTCTAAATCAAACATTGTTTGTGCTAGCTTCTTGAAACTTGACATAATAAAGTAGTTCTATGTTCTATCTCTAAGGTTTGTTTCCTCTTGATGTAGCCTAAAGCAGAGACTGGCGAATGACACTTTCAATGAAAGGCGTTGTTAAGCTTCCACAATACTACCGTCTCCTGAAATCTCAACATATATTTTTTCATCCAATCTTCATGATTCTTTCAAGTATTGATCAGTACACCAATCAAACGTGGATTCCCAAGTTTTGTTCTTCTAGGTTGTAGCATTCGTTTGCAGGAACAGTTAGAAATTATAGGTTTCACTCTGTTTTCTCCTATATTGACAGATGCAGATAGAACTCTTAATCAAACAAGGTTTGTGCTAGCTTCTTGAAACTTGACACAATAAAGTAGTTCTACGTTCTATCTCTAAGGTTTGTTTCCTCTTGTATCCTATAGCTGGGACTGGCGAATAACACTTATACTGAAAGGGGTTGCCAAACTTCCAACACACTAGAGTCTCCTGAAATCTCAACATATATTTTTTCATTCAATCTTCATGATACTTTCAAGTAATGATCAGTACACCAATCCCACTTGGATGCCAAAGTTTTGTTCTATTAGATTGAAGCATTCTTTTGGAGTAACAGTTTTAATTTTTAGGTTTCACTCTGTTGTCTCCTATATTGACAAATGTAGTTCGAACTCTAAATCAAACACGGTTTGTGCTAGCTTCTTGAAACCTGAAACAGTAAAGTAATTCTACATTCTATTTTTACTTTTTGTTTCCTCTGGATGTAGACCTAAGCAGAGACTGACGAAAGACACATTCAATGAAAGGCGTTGTTAGGCTGCCAAAATACTACAGTCTCCTGAAATCTCAACATATTTTTTTTCCGAACTTCATAATAATTTCACGTAATGAGCAGTACACCAATAAAACGTGGATGTTCAAGTTTCGTTCTCCTAGGTTGAAGCATTCTTTTGCAGTAACAGTTTGAATTTTTAGTTTTCACTCTGTTTTCTCCTATATTGGCAGATGCAGTTCGAACTCTAAATCAAACATGGTTTGTGCTAGCTTCTTGAAACTTGACACAATAAAGTAGTTCTACGTTCCATCTCTAAGGTTTGTTTCCTCTTGATGTAGCCTTAAGCAGAGACTGGCGAATAACACTTTCAATGAAAGGCGTTGTTAAGCTTCCAAAAAACTACCGTCTCCTGAAATCTCAACATATATTTTTTCATCCAATCTTCATGATTCTTTCAAGTATTGATCAGTACACCAATCAAACGTGGATGCCCAAGTTTTGTTCTTCTAGGTTGTAGCATTCGTTTGCAGGAACAGTTAGAAATTATAGGTTTCACTCTGTTTTCTCCTATATTGACAGATGCAGTTTGAACTCTAAATCAAACACGGTTTGTGCTAGCTTTTTGAAACTTGACAAAATAAAGTAGTTCTACGTTCTATCTCTAAGGTTTGTTTCCTCTTGTATCCTAAAGCTGGGACTGGCGAATAACACTTATACTGAAAGGGGTTGCCAAACTTCCAACACACTAGAGTCTCCTGAAATCTAACCATATATTTTTGCATCCAATCTTCATGATACTTTCAAGTTAGATCAGTACACCAATCCCACTTGGATGCCAAAGTTTAGTTCTCCTAAATTGAAGCATTCTTTTGGAGTAACAGTTTGAATTTTTAGTTTTCACTCTGTTTTCTCCTATATTGACAGATGCAGTTCGAACTCTAAATCAAACATTGTTTGTGCTAGCTTCTTGAAACTTGACATAATAAAGTAGTTCTATGTTCTATCTCTAAGGTTTGTTTCCTCTTGATGTAGCCTAAAGCAGAGACTGGCGAATGACACTTTCAATGAAAGGCGTTGTTAAGCTTCCACAATACTACCGTCTCCTGAAATCTCAACATATATTTTTTCATCCAATCTTCATGATTCTTTCAAGTATTGATCAGTACACCAATCAAACGTTTATTCCCAAGTTTTGTTCTTCTAGGTTGTAGCATTCGTTTGCAGGAACAGTTAGAAATTATAGGTTTCACTCTGTTTTCTCCTATATTGACAGATGCAGATAGAACTCTTAATCAAACAAGGTTTGTGCTAGCTTCTTGAAACTTGACACAATAAAGTAGTTCTACGTTCTATCTCTAAGGTTTGTTTCCTCTTGTATCCTATAGCTGGGACTGGCGAATAACACTTATACTGAAAGGGGTTGCCAAACTTCCAACACACTAGAGTCTCCTGAAATCTCAACATATATTTTTTCATTCAATCTTCATGATACTTTCAAGTAATGATCAGTACACCAATCCCACTTGGATGCCAAAGTTTAGTTCTATTAGATTGAAGCATTCTTTTGGAGTAACAGTTTGAATTTTTAGTTTTCACTCTGTTTTCTCCTATATTGACAGATGCAGTTCGAACTCTAAATCAAACATGCTTTGTGCTAGCTTCTTGAAACTTGACACAATAAAGTAGTTCTACGTTCTATCTCTAAGGTTTGTTTCCTCTTGATGTAGCCTAAAGCAGAGACTGGCGAATAACACTTTCAATGAAAGGCGTTGTTAAGCTTCCAAAATACTACCGTCTCCTGAAATATCAACATATATTTTTTCATCCAATCTTCATGATTCTTTCAAGTATTGATCAGTACACCAATCAAACGTCGATGCCCAAGTTTTCTTCTTCTAGGTTGTAGCATTCGTTTGCAGGAACAGTTAGAAATTATAGGTTTCACTCTGTTTTCTCCTATATTGACAGATGCAGTTAGAACTCTAAATCAAACACGGTTTGTGCTAGCTTCTTGAAACTTGACACAATAAAGTAGTTCTACGTTCTATCTCTAAGGTTTGTTTCCTCTTGTATCCTACAGCTGGGACTGGCGAATAACACTTATACTGAAAGGGGTTGCCAAACTTCCAACACACTAGAGTCTCCTGAAATCTCAATATATATTTTTTCATCCAATCTTCATGATACTTTCAAGTAATGATCAGTACACCAATCCCACTTGGATGCCAAAGTTTAGTTCTCCTAGATTGAAGCATTCTTTTGGAGTAACAGTTTGAATTTTTAGGTTTCACTCTGTTTTCTCCTATATTGACAAATGTAGTTCGAACTCTAAATCAAACACGGTTTGTGCTAGCTTCTTGAAACTTGAAACAGTAAAGTAGTTCTACATTCTATTTTTATTTTTTGTTTCCTCTGGATGTAGACCTAAGCAGAGACTGACGAAAGACACATTCAATGAAAGGCGTTGTTAGGCTGCCAAAATACTACAGTCTCCTGAAATCTCAACATATTTTTTTTCCGACCTTCATGATAATTTCAAGTAATGAGCAGTACACCAATAAAACGTGGATGTTCAAGTTTCGTTCTCCAAGGTTGAAGCATTCGTTTGCAGTAACAGTTTGAATTTTTAGTTTTCACTCTGTTTTCTCCTATATTGACAGATGCAGTTCGAACTCTAAATCAAACATGGTTTGTGCTAGCTTCTTGAACCTTGACACAATAAAGTAGTTCTACGTTCTGTCTCTAAAGTTTGTTTCCTCTTGATGTAGCCTTAAGCAGAGACTGGCGAATAACACTTTCAATGAGAGGCGTTGATAAGCTTCCAAAAAACTACCGTCTCCTGAAATCTCAACATATATTTTTTCATCCAATCTTCATGATTCTTTCAGGTATTGATCAGTACACCAATAAAACGTGGATGCCCAAGTTTTGTTCTTCTAGGTTGTAGCATTCGTTTGCAGGAACAGTTAGAAATTATAGGTTTCACTCTGTTTTCTCCTATATTGACAGATGCAGTTAGAACTCTAAATCAAACACGGTTTGTGCTAGCTTCTTGAAACTTGACACAATAAAGTAGTTCTACGTTCTATCTCTAAGGTTTGTTTCCTCTTGTATCCTAAAGCTGGGACTGGCGAATAACACTTATACTGAAAGGGGTTGCCAAACTTCCAACACACTAGAGTCTCCTGAAATCTCAACATATATTTTTTCATCCAATCTTCATGATACTTTCAAGTTAGATCAGTACACCAATCCCACTTTAATGCCAAAGTTTAGTTCTCCTAGATTGAAGCATTCTTTTGGAGTAACAGTTTGAATTTTTAGGTTTCACTCTGTTTTCTCCTATATTGACAAATGTAGTTCGAACTCTAAATCAAACACGGTTTGTGCTAGCTTCTTGAAACTTGAAACAGTAAAGTAGTTCTACATTCTATTTTTACTTTTTGTTTCCTCTGGATGTAGACCTAAGCAGAGACTGACGAAAGACACATTCAATGAAAGGCGTTGTTAGGCTGCCAAAATACTACAGTCTCCTGAAATTTCAACATATTTTTTTTTCCGACCTTCATGATAATTTCAAGTAATGAGCAGTACACCAATAAAACGTGGATATTCAAGTTTCGTTCTCCTAGGTTGAAGCATTCGTTTGCAGTAACAGTTTGAATTTTTAGTTTTCACTCTGTTTTCTCCTATATTGACAGATGAAGTTCGAACTCTAAATCAAACATGGTTTGTGCTAGCTTCTTGAAACTTGACACAATAAAGTAGTTCTACGTTCTATCTCAAGGTTTGTTTCCTCTTGATGTAGCCTTAAGCAGAGACTGGCGAATAACACTTTCAATGAAAGGCGTTGTTAAGCTTCCAAAAAACTACCGTCTCCTGAAATCTCAGCATATATTTTTTCATCCAATCTTCATGATTCTTTCAAGTATTGATCAGTACACCAATCAAACTTGGATGCCCATGTTTTGTTCTTCTAGGTTGTAGCATTCGTTTGCAGGAACAGTTAGAAATTATAGGTTTCACTCTGTTTTCTCCTATATTGACAGAAGCAGTTAGAACTCTAAATCAAACACGGTTTGTGCTAGCTTCTTGAAACTTGACACAATAAAGTAGTTCTACGTTCTATCTCTAAGGTTTGTTTCCTCTTGTATCCTAAAGCTGGGACTGGCGAATAACACTTATACTGAAAGGGGTTGCCAAACTTCCAACACACTAGAGTCTCCTGAAATCTCAACATATATTTTTTCATCCAATCTTCATGATACTTTCAAGTAATGATCAGTACACCAATCCCACTTGGATGCCAAACTTTAGTTCTCCTAGATTGAAGCATTCTTTTGGAGTAACAGTTTGAATTTTTAGGTTTCACTCTGTTTTCTCCTATATTGACAAATGTAGTTCGAACTCTAAATCAAACACGGTTTGTGCTAGCTTTTGAAACTTGAAACAGTAAAGTAGTTCTACATTCTATTTTTATTTTTTGTTTCCTGTATATGTAGACCTAAGCAGAGACTGACGGAAAGACACATTCAATGAAAGGCGTTGTTAGGCTGCCAAAATACTACAGTCTCCTGAAATCTCAACATATTTTTTTTCCGAACCTCATGATAATATCAAGTAATGAGCAGTACACCAATAAAACGTGGATGTTCAAGTTTCGTTCTCCTAGATTGCAGCATTCGTTTGCAGTAACAGTTTGAATTTTTAGTTTTCACTCTGTTTTCTCCTATATTGACACATGCAGTTCGAATTCTAAATCAAACATGGTTTGTGCTAGCTTCTTGAAACTTGACACAATAAAGTAGTTCTACGTTCTATCTCTAAGGTTTGTTTCCTCTTGATGTAGCCTTAAGCAGAGACTGGCGAATAACCCTTTCAATGAAAGGCGTTGTTAAGCTTCCAAAAAACTACCGTCTCCTGAAATCTCAACATATATTTTTTCATCCAATCTTCATGATTCTTTCAAGTATTGATCAGTACACCAATCAAACGTGGATGCCCAAGTTTTGTTCTTCTAGGTTGTAGCATTCGTTTGCAGGAACAGTTAGAAATTATAGGTTTCACTCTGTTTTCTCCTATATTGACAGATGCAGTTAGATCTCTAAATCAAACACGGTTTGTGCTAGCTTCTTGAAACTTGACACAATAAAGTAGTTCTACGTTCTATCTCTAAGGTTTGTTTCCTCTTGTATCCTACAGCTGGGACTGGCGAATAACACTTATACTGAAAGGGGTTGCCAAACTTCCAACACACTAGAGTCTCCTGAAATCTCAACATATATTTTTTCATCCAATCTTCATGATACTTTCAAGTAATGATCAGTACACCAATCCCACTTGGATGCCAAAGTTTAGTTCTATTAGATTGAAGCATTCTTTTGGAGTAACAGTTTGAATTTTTAGTTTTCACTCTGTTTTCTCCTATATTGACAGATGCAGTTCGAACTCTAAATCAAACATGGTTTGTGCTAGCTTCTTGAAACTTGACACAATAAAGTAGTTCTACGTTCTATCTCTAAGGTTTGTTTCCTCTTGATGTAGCCTAAAGCAGAGACTGGCGAATAACACTTTCAATGAAAGGCGTTGTTAAGCTTCCAAAATACTACCGTCTCCTGAAATATCAACATATATTTTTTCATCCAATCTTCATGATTCTTTCAAGTATTGATCAGTACACCAATCAAACGTGGATTCCCAAGTTTTGTTCTTCTAGGTTGTAGCATTCGTTTGCAGGAACAGTTAGAAATTATAGGTTTCACTCTGTTTTCTCCTATATTGACAGATGCAGATAGAACTCTTAATCAAACAAGGTTTGTGCTAGCTTCTTGAACTTGACACAATAAAGTAGTTCTACGTTCTATCTCTAAGGTTTGTTTCCTCTTGTATCCTATAGCTGGGATTGGCGAATAACACTTATACTGAAAGGGGTTGCCAAACTTCCAACACACTAGAGTCTCCTGAAATCTCAACATATATTTTTTCATCCAATCTTCATGATACTTTCAAGTAATAATCAGTACACCAATCCCACTTGGATGCCAAAGTTTAGTTCTATTAGATTGAAGCATTCTTTTGGAGTAACAGTTTGAATTTTTAGTTTTCAATCTTTTTTCTCCTATATTGACAGATGCAGTTCGAACTCTAAATCAAACATGGTTTGTGCTAGCTTCTTGAAACTTGACACAATAAAGTAGTTCTACGTTCTATCTCTAAGGTTTGTTTCCTCTTGATGTAGCCTTAAGCAGAGACTGGCGAATAACACTTTCAATGAAATTCGTTGTTAAGCTTCCAAAAAACTACCGTCTCCTGAAATCTCAACATATATTTTTTCATCCAATCTTCATGATTCTCTCAAGTATTGATCAGTACACCAATCAAACGTCGATGCCCAAGTTTTCTTCTTCTAGGTTGTAGCATTCGTTTTCAGGAACAGTTAGAAATTATAGGTTTCACTCTGTTTTCTCCTATATTGACAGATGCAGTTAGAACTCTAAATCAAACACGGTTTGTGCTAGCTTCTTGAAACTTGACACAATAAAGTAGTTCTATGTTCTATCTCTAAGGTTTGTTTCCTCTTGTATCCTACAGCTGGGACTGGCGAATAACACTTATACTGAAAGGGGTTGCCAAACTTCCAACACACTAGAGTCTCCTGAAATCTCAACATATATTTTTTCATCCAATCTTCATGATACTTTCAAGTAATGATCAGTACACCAATCCCACTTGGATGCCAAAGTTTAGTTCTCCTAGATTGAAGCATTCTTTTGGAGTAACAGTTTGAATTTTTAGGTTTCACTCTGTTTTCTCCTATATTGACAAATGTAGTTCGAACTCTAAATCAAACACGCTTTGTGCTAGCTTCTTGAAACTTGAAACAGTAAAGTAGTTCTACATTCTATTTTTATTTTTTGTTTCCTCTGGATGTAGACCTAAGCAGAGACTGACGAAAGACACATTCAATGAAAGGCGTTGTTAGGCTGCCAAAATACTACAGTCTCCTGAAATCTCAACATATTTTTTTTCCGACCTTCATGATAATTTCAAGTAATGAGCAGTACACCAATAAAACGTGGATGTTCAAGTTTCGTTCTCCAAGGTTGAAGCATTCGTTTGCAGTAACAGTTTGAATTTTTAGTTTTCACTCTGTTTTCTCCTATATTGACAGATGCAGTTCGAACTCTAAATCAAACATGGTTTGTGCTAGCTTCTTGAACCTTGACACAATAAAGTAGTTCTACGTTCTATCTCTAAAGTTTGATTCCTCTTGATGTAGCCTTAAGCAGAGACTGGCGAATAACACTTTCAATGAGAGGCGTTGATAAGCTTCCAAAAAACTACCGTCTCCTGAAATCTCAACATATATTTTTTCATCCAATCTTCATGATTCTTTCAGGTATTGATCAGTACACCAATAAAACGTGGATGCCCAAGTTTTGTTCTTCTAGGTTGTAGCATTCGTTTGCAGGAACAGTTAGAAATTATAGGTTTCACTCTGTTTTCTCCTATATTGACAGATGCAGTTAGAACTCTAAATCAAACACGGTTTGTGCTAGCTTCTTGAAACTTGACACAATAAAGTAGTTCTACGTTCTATCTCTAAGGTTTGTTTCCTCTTGTATCCTAAAGCTGGGACTGGCGAATAACACTTATACTGAAAGGGGTTGCCAAACTTCCAACACACTAGAGTCTCCTGAAATCTCAACATATATTTTTTCATCCAATCTTCATGATACTTTCAAGTTAGATCAGTACACCAATCCCACTTTAATGCCAAAGTTTAGTTCTCCTAGATTGAAGCATTCTTTTGGAGTAACAGTTTGAATTTTTAGGTTTCACTCTGTTTTCTCCTATATTGACAAATGTAGTTCGAACTCTAAATCAAACACGGTTTGTGCTAGCTTCTTGAAACTTGAAACAGTAAAGTAGTTCTACATTCTATTTTTACTTTTTGTTTCCTCTGGATGTAGACCTAAGCAGAGACTGACGAAAGACACATTCAATGAAAGGCGTTGTTAGGCTGCCAAAATACTACAGTCTCCTGAAATTTCAACATATTTTTTTTTCCGACCTTCATGATAATTTCAAGTAATGAGCAGTACACCAAAAAAACGTGGATGTTCAAGTTTCGTTCTCCTAGGTTGAAGCATTCGTTTGCAGTAACAGTTTGAATTTTTAGTTTTCACTCTGTTTTCTCCTATATTGACAGATGAAGTTCGAACTCTAAATCAAACATGGTTTGTGCTAGCTTCTTGAAACTTGACACAATAAAGTAGTTCTACGTTCTATCTCAAGGTTTGTTTCCTCTTGATGTAGCCTTAAGCAGAGACTGGCGAATAACACTTTCAATGAAAGGCGTTGTTAAGCTTCCAAAAAACTACCGTCTCCTGAAATCTCAACATATATTTTTTCATCCAATCTTCATGATTCTTTCAAGTATTGATCAGTACACCAATCAAACTTGGATGCCCATGTTTTGTTCTTCTAGGTTGTAGCATTCGTTTGCAGGAACAGTTAGAAATTATAGGTTTCACTCTGTTTTCTCCTATATTGACAGAAGCAGTTAGAACTCTAAATCAAACACGGTTTGTGCTAGCTTCTTGAAACTTGACACAATAAAGTAGTTCTACGTTCTATCTCTAAGGTTTGTTTCCTCTTGTATCCTAAAGCTGGGACTGGCGAGTAACACTTATACTGAAAGGGGTTGCCAAACTTCCAACACACTAGAGTCTCCTGAAATCTCAACATATATTTTTTCATCCAATCTTCATGATACTTTCAAGTAATGATCAGTACACCAATCCCACTTGGATGCCAAACTTTAGTTCTCCTAGATTGAAGCATTCTTTTGGAGTAACAGTTTGAATTTTTAGGTTTCACTCTGTTTTCTCCTATATTGACAAATGTAGTTCGAACTCTAAATCAAACACGGTTTGTGCTAGCTTTTGAAACTTGAAACAGTAAAGTAGTTCTACATTCTATTTTTATTTTTTGTTTCCTGTATATGTAGACCTAAGCAGAGACTGACGAAAGACACATTCAATGAAAGGCGTTGTTAGGCTGCCAAAATACTACAGTCTCCTGAAATCTCAACATATTTTTTTTCCGAACCTCATGATAATATCAAGTAATGAGCAGTACACCAATAAAACGTGGATGTTCAAGTTTCGTTCTCCTAGATTGCAGCATTCGTTTGCAGTAACAGTTTGAATTTTTTGTTTTCACTCTGTTTTCTCCTATATTGACACATGCAGTTCGAATTCTAAATCAAACATTGTTTGTGCTAGCTTCTTGAAACTTGACACAATAAAGTAGTTCTACGTTCTATCTCTAAGGTTTGTTTCCTCTTGATGTAGCCTTAAGCAGAGACTGGCGAATAACCCTTTCAATGAAAGGCGTTGTTAAGCTTCCAAAAAACTACCGTCTCCTGAAATCTCAACATATATTTTTTCATCCAATCTTCATGATTCTTTCAAGTATTGATCAGTACACCAATCAAACGTGGATGCCCAAGTTTTGTTCTTCTAGGTTGTAGCATTCGTTTGCAGGAACAGTTAGAATTATAGGTTTCACTCTGTTTTCTCCTATATTGACAGATGCAGTTAGATCTCTAAATCAAACACGGTTTGTGCTAGCTTCTTGAAACTTGACACAATAAAGTAGTTCTACGTTCTATCTCTAAGGTTTGTTTCCTCTTGTATCCTACAGCTGGGACTGGCGAATAACACTTATACTGAAAGGGGTTGCCAAACTTCCAACACACTAGAGTCTCCTGAAATCTCAACATATATTTTTTCATCCAATCTTCATGATACTTTCAAGTAATGATCAGTACACCAATCCCACTTGGATGCCAAAGTTTAGTTCTATTAGATTGAAGCATTCTTTTGGAGTAACAGTTTGAATTTTTAGTTTTCACTCTGTTTTCTCCTATATTGACAGATGCAGTTCGAACTCTAAATCAAACATGGTTTGTGCTAGCTTCTTGAAACTTGACACAATAAAGTAGTTCTACGTTCTATCTCTAAGGTTTGTTGCCTCTTGATGTAGCCTAAAGCAGAGACTGGCGAATAACACTTTCAATGAATGGCGTTGTTAAGCTTCCAAAATACTACCGTCTCCTGAAATATCAACATATATTTTTTCATCCAATCTTCATGATTCTTTCAAGTATTGATCAGTACACCAATCAAAAGTGGATTCCCAAGTTTTGTTCTTCTAGGTTGTAGCATTCGTTTGCAGGAACAGTTAGAAATTATAGGTTTCACTCTGTTTTCTCCTATATTGACAGATGCAGATAGAACTCTTAATCAAACAAGGTTTGTGCTAGCTTCTTGAATCTTGACACAATAAAGTAGTTCTACGTTCTATCTCTAAGGTTTGTTTCCTCTTGTATCCTATAGCTGGGATTGGCGAATAACACTTATACTGAAAGGGGTTGCCAAACTTCCAACACACTAGAGTCTCCTGATATCTCAACATATATTTTTTCATCCAATCTTAATGATACTTTCAAGTAATAATCAGTACACCAATCCCACTTGGATGCCAAAGTTTAGTTCTATTAGATTGAAGCATTCTTTTGGAGTAACAGTTTGAATTTTTAGTTTTCACTCTTTTTTCTCCTATATTGACAGATGCAGTTCGAACTCTAAATCAAACATGGTTTGTGCTAGCTTCTTGAAACTTGACACAATAAAGTAGTTCTACGTTCTATCTCTAAGGTTTGTTTCCTCTTGATGTAGCCTTAAGCAGAGACTGGCGAATAACACTTTCAATGAAATTCGTTGTTAAGCTTCCAAAAAACTACCGTCTCCTGAAATCTCAACATATATTTTTTCATCCAATCTTCATGATTCTTTCAAGTATTGATCAGTACACCAATCAAACGTCGATGCCCAAGTTTTCTTCTTCTAGGTTGTAGCATTCGTTTGCAGGAACAGTTAGAAATTATAGGTTTCACTCTGTTTTCTCCTATATTGACAGATGCAGTTAGAACTCTAAATCAAACACGGTTTGTGCTAGCTTCTTGAAACTTGACACAATAAAGTAGTTCTACGTTCTATCTCTAAGGTTTGTTTCCTCTTGTATCCTACAGTTGGGACTGGCGAATAACACTTATACTGAAAGGGGTTGCCAAACTTCCAACACACTAGAGTCTCCTGAAATCTCAACATATATTTTTTCATCCAATCTTCATGATACTTTCAAGTAATGATCAGTACACCAATCCCACTTGGATGCCAAAGTTTAGTTCTCCTAGATTGAAGCATTCTTTTGGAGTAACAGTTTGAATTTTTAGGTTTCACTCTGTTTTCTCCTATATTGACAAATGTAGTTCGAACTCTAAATCAAACACGGTTTGTGCTAGCTTCTTGAAACTTGAAACAGTAAAGTAGTTCTACATTCTATTTTTATTTTTTGTTTCCTCTGGATGTAGACCTAAGCAGAGACTGACGAAAGACACATTCAATGAAAGGCGTTGTTAGGCTGCCAAAATACTACAGTCTCCTGAAATCTCAACATATTTTTTTTCCGACCTTCATGATAATTTCAAGTAATGAGCAGTACACCAATAAAACGTGGATGTTCAAGTTTCATTCTCCAAGGTTGAAGCATTCGTTTGCAGTAACAGTTTGAATTTTTAGTTTTCACTCTGTTTTCTCCTATATTGACAGATGCAGTTCGAACTCTAAATCAAACATGGTTTGTGCTAGCTTCTTGAACCTTGACACAATAAAGTAGTTCTACGTTCTATCTCTAAAGTTTGTTTCCTCTTGATGTAGCCTTAAGCAGAGCCTGGCGAATAACACTTTCAATGAGAGGCGTTGATAAGCTTCCAAAAAACTACCGTCTCCTGAAATCTCAACATATATTTTTTCATCCAATCTTCATGATTCTTTCAGGTATTGATCAGTACACCAATAAAACGTGGATGCCCAAGTTTTGTTCTTCTAGGTTGTAGCATTCGTTTGCAGGAACAATTAGAAATTATAGGTTTCACTCTGTTTTCTCCTATATTGACAGATGCAGTTAGAACTCTAAATCAAACACGGTTTGTGCTAGCTTCTTGAAACTTGACACAATAAAGTAGTTCTACGTTCTATCTCTAAGGTATGTTTCCTCTTGTATCCTAAAGCTGGGACTGGCGAATAACACTTATACTGAAAGGGGTTGCCAAACTTCCAACACACTAGAGTCTCCTGAAATCTCAACATATATTTTTTCATCCAATCTTCATGATACTTTCAAGTTAGATCAGTACACCAATCCCACTTTAATGCCAAAGTTTAGTTCTCCTAGATTGAAGCATTCTTTTGGAGTAACAGTTTGAATTTTTAGGTTTCACTCTGTTTTCTCCTATATTGACAAATGTAGTTCGAACTCTAAATCAAACACGGTTTGTGCTAGCTTCTTGAAACTTGAAAAAGTAAAGTAGTTCTACATTCTGTTTTTACTTTTTGTTTCCTCTGGATGTAGACCTAAGCAGAGACTGACGAAAGACACATTCAATGAAAGGCGTTGTTAGGCTGCCAAAATACTACAGTCTCCTGAAATTTCAACATATTTTTTTTTCCGACCTTCATGATAATTTCAAGTAATGAGCAGTACACCAATAAAACGTGGATGTTCAAGTTTCGTTCTCCTAGGTTGAAGCATTCGTTTGCAGTAACAGTTTGAATTTTTAGTTTTCACTCTGTTTTCTCCTATATTGACAGATGAAGTTCGAACTCTAAATCAAACATGGTTTGTGCTAGCTTCTTGAAACTTGACACGATAAAGTAGTTCTACGTTCTATCTCAAGGTTTGTTTCCTCTTGATGTAGCCTTAAGCAGAGACTGGCGAATAACACTTTCAATGAAAGGCGTTGTTAAGCTTCCAAAAAACTACCGTCTCCTGAAATCTCAACATATATTTTTTCATCCAATCTTCATGATTCTTTCAAGTATTGATCAGTACACCAATCAAACTTGGATGCCCATGTTTTGTTCTTCTAGGTTGTAGCATTCGTTTGCAGGAACAGTTAGAAATTATAGGTTTCACTCTGTTTTCTCCTATATTGACAGAAGCAGTTAGAACTCTAAATCAAACACGGTTTGTGCTAGCTTCTTGAAACTTGACACAATAAAGTAGTTCTACGTTCTATCTCTAAGGTTTGTTTCCTCTTGTATCCTACAGCTGGGACTGGCGAATAACACTTATACTGAAAGGGGTTGCCAAACTTCCAACACACTAGAGTCTCCTGAAATCTCAACATATATTTTTTCATCCAATCTTCATGATACTTTCAAGTAATGATCAGTACACCAATCCCACTTGGATGCCAAAGTTTAGTTCTATTAGATTGAAGCATTCTTTTGGAGTAACAGTTTGAATTTTTAGTTTTCACTCTGTTTTCTCCTATATTGACAGATGCATTTCGAACTCTAAATCAAACATGGTTTGTGCTAGCTTCTTGAAACTTGACACAATAAAGTAGTTCTACGTTCTATCTCTAAGGTTTGTTTCCTCTTGATGTAGCCTAAAGCAGAGACTGGCGAATAACACTTTCAATGAAAGGCGTTGTTAAGCTTCCAAAATACTACCGTCTCCTGAAATATCAACATATATTTTTTCATCCAATCTTCATGATTCTTTCAAGTATTGATCAGTACACCAATCAAACGTGGATTCCCAAGTTTTGTTCTTCTAGGTTGTAGCATTCGTTTGCAGAACAGTTAGAAATTATAGGTTTCACTCTGTTTTCTCCTATATTGACAGATGCAGATAGAACACTTAATCAAACAAGGTTTGTGCTAGCTTCTTGAAACTTGACACAATAAAGTAGTTCTACGTTCTATCTCTAAGGTTTGTTTCCTCTTGTATCCTATAGCTGGGATTGGCGAATAACACTTATACTGAAAGGGGTTGCCAAACTTCCAACACACTAGAGTCTCCTGAAATCTCAACATATATTTTTTCATCCAATCTTCATGTTACTTTCAAGTAATAATCAGTACACCAATCCCACTTGGATGCCAAAGTTTAGTTCTCCTAGATTGAAGCATTCTTTTGGAGTACCAGTTTGAATTTTTAGGTTTCACTCTTTTTTCTCCTATATTGACAAATGTAGTTCGAACTCTAAATCAAACACGGTTTGTGCTAGCTTTTGAAACGTGAAACAGTAAAGTAGTTCTACATTCTATTTTTATTTTTTGTTTCCTCTTGATGTAGACCTAAGTAGAGACTGACGAAAGACACATTCAATGAAAGGCGTTGTTAGGCTGCCAAAATACTACAGTCTCCTGAAATCTCAACATATTTTTTTTCCGACCTTCATGATAATTTCAAGTAATGAGCAGTACACCAATAAAACGTGGATGTTCAAATTTCGTTCTCCTAGGTTGAAGCATTCGTTTGCAGTAACAGTTTGAATTTTTAGTTTTCACTCTGTTTTCTCCTATATTGACAGATGCAGTTCGAACTCTAAATCAAACATGGTTTGTGCTAGCTTCGTGAAACTTGACACAATAAAGTAGTTCTACGTTCTATCTCTAAGGTTTGTTTCCTCTTGATGTAGCCTTAAGCAGAGACTGGCGAATAACCCTTTCAATGAAAGGCGTTGTTAAGCTTCCAAAAACTACCGTCTCCTGAAATCTCAACATATATTTTTTCATCCAATCTTCATGATTCTTTCAAGTATTGAACAGTACACCAATCAAACGTGGATGCCCAAGTTTTGTTCTTTTAGGTTGTAGCATTCGTTTGCAGGAACAGTTAGAAATTATAGGTTTCACTCTGTTTTCTCCTATATTGACAGATGCAGTTAGAACTCTAAATCAAACACGGTTTGTGCTAGCTTCTTGAAACTTGACACAATAAAGTAGTTCTACGTTCTATCTCTAAGGTTTGTTTTCTCTTGTATCCTAAAGCTGGGATGGGCGAATAACACTTATACTGAAAGGGGTTGCCAAACTTCCAACACACTAGAGTCTCCTGAAATATCAACATATATTTTTTCATCCAATCTTCATGATACTTTCAAGTAATGATCAGTACACCAATCCCACTTGGATGCCAAAGTTTAATTCTCCTTGATTGAAGCATTCTTTTGGAGTAACAGTTTGAATTTTTAGGTTTCACTCTGTTTTCTCTTATATTGACAAATGTAGTTCGAACTCTAAATTAAACACGGTTTGTGCTACCTTCTTGAAACTTGAAACAGTAAAGTAGTTCTACATTCTATTTTTATTTTTTGTTTCCTCTGGATGTAGACCTAAGCAGAGACTGATGAAAGACACATTCAATGAAAGGCCTTGTTAGGCTGCCAAAATACTACAGTCTCCTGAAATCTCAACATATTATTTTTTCCGACCTTCATGATAATTTCAAGTAATGAGCAGTACACCAATAAAACGTGGATGTTCAAGTTTCGTTCTCCTAGGTTGAAGCATTCGTTTGCAGTAACAGTTTGAATTTTTAGTTTTCACTCTGTTTTCTCCTATATTGACAGATGCAGTTCGAACTCTAAATCAAACATGGTTTGTGTTAGCTTCTTGAAACTTGACACAATAAAGTAGTACTACGTTCTATCTCTAAGGTTTGTTTCCTCTTGATGTAGCCTTAAGCAGAGACTGGCGAATAACACTTTCAATGAAAGTCGTTGTTAAGCTTCCAAAAAACTACCGTCTCCTGAAATCTCAACATATATTTTTTCATCCAATCTTCATGATTCTTTCAAGTATTGATCAGTACACCAATCAAACGTCGATGCCCAAGTTTTCTTCTTCTAGGTTGTAGCATTCGTTTGCAGGAACAGTTAGAAATTATAGGTTTCACTCTGTTTTCTCCTATATTGACAGATGCAGTTAGAACTCTAAATCAAACACGGTTTGTGTTAGCTTCTTGAAACTTGACACAATAAAGTAGTTCTATGTTCTCTCTCTAAGGTTTGTTTCCTCTTGTATCCTACAGCTGGGACTGGCGAATAACACTTATACTGAAAGGGGTTGCCAAACTTCCAACACACTAGAGTCTCCTGAAATCTCAACATATATTTTTTCATCCAATCTTCATGATACTTTCAAGTAATGATCAGTACACCCATCCCACTTGGATGCCAAAGTTTAGTTCTCCTAGATTGAAGCATTCTTTTGGAGTAACAGTTTGAATTTTTAGGTTTCACTCTGTTTTCTCCTATATTGACAAATGTAGTTCGAACTCTAAATCAAACACGGTTTGTGCTAGCTTCTTGAAACTTGAAACAGTAAAGTAGTTCTACATTCTATTTTTATTTTTTGTTTCCTCTGGATGTAGACCTAAGCAGAGACTGACGAAAGACACATTCAATGAAAGGCGTTGTTAGGCGGCCAAAATACTACAGTCTCCTGAAATCTCAACATATTTTTTTCCGACCTTCATGATAATTTCAAGCAATGAGCAGTACACCAATAAAACGTGGATGTTCATGTTTCGTTCTCCTAGGTTGAAGCATTCGTTTGCAGTAACAGTTTGAATTTTTAGTTTTCACTCTGTTTTCTCCTATATTGACAGATGCAGTTCGAACTCTAAAACAAACATGGTTTGTGCTAGCTTCTTGAAACTTGACACAATAAAGTAGTTCTACGTTCTATCTCTAAGGTTTGTTTCCTCTTGATGTAGCCTTAAGCAGAGACTGGCGAATAACACTTTCAATGAGAGGCGTTGATATGCTTCCAAAAAACTACCATCTCCTGAAATCTCAACATATATTTTTTCATCCAATCTTCATGATTCTTTCAGGTATTGATCAGTACACCAATCAAACGTGGATGCCCAAGTTTTGTTCTTCTAGGTTGTAGCATTCGTTTGCAGGAACAGTTAGAAACTATAGGTTTCACTCTGTTTTCTCCTATATTGACAGATGCAGTTAGAACTCTAAATCAAACACGGTTTGTGCTAGCTTCTTGAAACTTGACACAATAAAGTAGTTCTACGTTCTATCTCTAAGGTTTGTTTCCTCTTGTATCCTACAGCTGGGACTGGCGAATAACACTTATACTGAAAGGGGTTCCCAAACTTCCAACACACTAGAGTCTCCTGAAATCTCAACATATATTTTTTCATCCAATCTTCATGATACTTTCAAGTAATGACCAGTACACCAATCCCACTTGGATGCCAAAGTTTACTTCTCCTAGATTGAAGCATTCTTTTGGAGTAACAGTTTGAATTTTTAGGTTTCACTCTGTTTTCTCCTATTTTGACAAATGTAGTTCGAACTCTAAATCAAACACGGTTTGTGCTAGCTTCTTGAAACTTGAAACAGTAAAGTAGTTCTACATTCTATTTTTATTTTTTGTTTCCTCTGGATTTAGACCTAAGCAGAGACTGACGAAAGACACATTCAATGAAAGGCGTTGTTAGCTGCCAAAATAATAGAGTCTCCAGAAATCTCAACATGTTTTTTTTTCCGACCTTCATGATAATTTCAAGTAATGAGCAGTACACCAATAAAACTTGCATGTTCAAGTTTCGTTCTCCTAGGTTGAAGCATTCGTTTGCAGTAACAGTTTGAATTTTTAGTTTTCACTCTGTTTTCTCCTATATTGACAGATGCAGTTCGAACTCTAAATCAAACATGGTTTGTGCTAGCTTCTTGAAACTTGACACAATAAAGTAGTTCTATGTTCTATCTCGAAGGTTTGTTTCCTCTTGATGTAGCCTTAAGCAGAGACTGGCGAATAACACTTTCAATGAAAGGCGTTGTTAAGCTTCCAAAAACCTACCGTCTCCTGAAATTTCAACATATATTTTTTCATCCAATCTTCATGATTCTTTCAAGTATTGATCAGTACACCAATCAAACGTGGATGCCCAAGTTTTGTTCTTCTAGGTTGTAGCATTCGTTTGTAGGAACAGTTAGAAATTATAGGTTTCACTCTGTTTTCTCCTATATTGACAGATACAGTTAGAACTCTAAATCAAACACGGTTTGTGCTAGCTTCTTGAAACATGACACAATAAAGTAGTTCTACGTTGTATCTCTAAGGTTTGTTTCCTCTTGTATCCTACAGCTGGGACTGGCGTATAACACTTATACTGAAAGGGTTTGCCAAACTTCCAACACACTAGAGTCTCCTGAAATCTCAACATATATTTTTTCATCCAATCTTCATGATACTTTCAAGTAATGATCAGTACACCAATCCCACTTGGATGCCAAAGTTTAGTTCTATTAGATTGAAGCATTCTTTTGGAGTAACAGATTGAATTTTTAGTTTTCACTCTGTTTTCTCCTATATTGACAGATGCAGTTCGAACTCTAAATCAAACATGGTTTGTGCTAGCTTCTTGAAACTTGACACAATAAAGTAGTTCTACGTTCTATCTCTAAGGTTTGTTTCCTCTTGATGTAGCCTTAAGCAGAGACTGGCGAATAACACTTTCAATGAAAGGCGTTGTTAAGCTTCCACAATACTACCGTCTCCTGAAATCTCAACATATATTTTTTCATCCAATCTTCATGATTCTTTCAAGTATTGATCAGTACACCAATCAAACGTCGATGCCCAAGTTTTCTTCTTCTAGGTTGTAGCATTCGTTTGCAGGACCAGTTAGAAATTATAGGTTTCACTCTGTTTTCTCCTATATTGACAGATGCAGATAGAACTCTTAATCAAACAAGGTTTGTGCTAGCTTCTTGAAACTTGACACAATAAAGTAGTTCTACGTTCTATCTCTAAGGTTTGTTTCCTCTTGTATCCTACAGCTGGGACTGGCGAATAACACTTATACTGAAAGTGGTTGCCAAACTTCCAACACACTAGACTCTCCTGAAATATCAACATATATTTTTTCATCCAATCTTCATGATACTTTCAAGTAATGATCTGTACACCAATCCCACTTGGATGCCAAAGTATAGTTCTCCTAGATTGAAGCATTCTTTTGGAGTAACAGTTTGAATTTTTAGGTTTCACTCTGTTTTCTCCTATATTGACAAATGTAGTTCGAACTCTAAATCAAACACGGTTTGTGCTAGCTTCTTGAAACTTGAAACAGTAAAGTAGTTCTACATTCTATTTTTATTTTTTGTTTCCTCTGGATGTAGAACTAAGCAGAGACTGACGAAAGACACATTCAATGAAAGGCGTTGTTAGGCTGCCAATATACTACAGTCCCCTGAAATCTCAACATATTTTTTTTCCGACCTTCATGATAATTTCAAGTAATGAGCAGTACACCAATAAAACGTGGATGTTCAAGTTTCGTTCTACTAGGTTGAAGCATTCGTTTGCAGTAACAGTTTGAATTTTTAGTTTTCACTCTGTTTTCTCCTATATTGACATTTGCAGTTCGAACTCTAAATCAAACATGGTTTGTGCTAGCTTCTTGAACCTTGACACAATAAAGTAGCTCTACTTTCTATCTCTAAGGTTTGTTTCCTCTTGATGTAGCCTTAAGCAGAGACTGGCGAATAACACTTTCAATGAGAGGCGTTGATAAGCTTCCAAAAAACTACCGTCTCCTGAAATCTCAACATATATTTTTTTCATCCAATCTTCATGATTCTTTCAGGTATTGATCAGTACACCAATCAAACGTGGATGCCCAAGTTTTGTTCTTCTAGGTTGTAGCATTCGTTTGCAGGAACAGTTAGAAATTATAGGTTTCACTCTGTTTTCTCCTATATTGACAGATGCAGTTAGAACTCTAAATCAAACACGGTTTGTGCTAGCTTCTTGAAACTTGACACAATAAAGTAGTTCTACGTTCTATCTCTAAGGTTTGTTTCCTCTTGTATCCTACAGCTGGGACTGGCGAATAACACTTATACTGAAAGGGGTTGCCAAACTTCCAACACACTAGAGTCTCCTGAAATCTCAACATATATTTTTTCATCCAATCTTCATGATACTTTCAAGTAATGACCAGTGTTCCAATCCCACTTGGTTGCCAAAGTTTAGTTCTCCTAGATTGAAGCATTTTTTTGGAGTAACAGTTTGAATTTTTAGGTTTCACTCTGTTTTCTCCTATTTTGACAAATGTAGTTCGAACTCTAAATCAAACACGGTTTGTGCTAGCTTCTTGAAACTTGAAACAGTACAGTAGTTCTACATTCTATTTTTATTTTTTGTTTCCTCTGGATGTAGACTTAAGCAGAGATTGAAGAAAGACACATTCAATGAAAGGCGTTGTTAGCTGCCAAAATAATAGAGTCTCCAGAAATCTCAACATGTTTTTTTTTTTCCGACCTTCATGATAATTTCAAGTAATGAGCAGTACACCAATAAAACGTGCATGTTCAAGTTTCGTTCTCCTAGGTTGAAGCATTCGTTTGCAGTAACAGTTTGAATTTTTAGTTTTCACTCTGTTTTCTCCTATATTGACAGATGCAGTTCGAACTCTAAATCAAACATGGTTTGTGCTAGCTTCTTGAAACTTGACACAATAAAGTAGTTCTACGTTCTATCTCTAAGGTTTGTTTCCTCTTGATGTAGCCTTAAGCAGAGACTGGCGAATAACACTTTCAATGAAAGGCGTTGTTAAGCTTCCAAAAAACTACCGTCTCCTGAAATCTCAACATATATTTTTTCATCCAATCTTCATGATTCTTTCAAGTATTGATCAGTACACCAATCAAACGTGGATGCCCAAGTTTTGTTCTTCTAGGTTGTAGCATTCGTTTGTAGGAACAGTTAGAAATTATAGGTTTCACTCTGTTTTCTCCTATATTGACAGATACAGTTAGAACTCTAAATCAAACACGGTTTGTGCTAGCTTCTTGAAACATGACACAATAAAGTAGTTCTACGTTCTATCTCTAAGGTTTGTTTCCTCTTGTATCCTACAGCTGGGACTGGCGAATAACACTTATACTGAAAGGGGTTGCCAAACTTCCAACACACTAGAGTCTCCTGAAATCTCAACATATATTTTTTCATCCAATCTTCATGA
>NW_027515163.1:0-45883 GCF_048772815.1 Callospermophilus lateralis
CAGTAGGAGTTTTTATATTTAGGTTTCTCTCTGTTCTCTCCTATATAGATAGATGAATTTGGAACTCTAAATCCAACATGGTTTGTAGTAGCTCTTTGAAACTTTACAAAATAAAGGAGTTCTCAGTTTTGTCTCTATGATTTGTTTCCTCTTTAAGTAGCCCTAAGCAGAGACTGTGTAAAAGCCCTATCATTGAAAGTGGTTGCAAGCTTCCAAGAAATTACGAGTTTCCGAAATCCCAGCAAATATTTTTTCACACAACCTTGATGATACGTGGTGGTAATGACAAGTACACAAATCTCACTTGGCTCACCAAATTTTGTTCTTCTAGGTAGAAGCGTTGTTTACAGTAGCAGTTCTTTTTTTTTTTTTTTTTTTTTAGGTTTCACTCTGTTCTCTCCTATATAGATAGATGAATTTGGAACTCTAAATCGAACATGGTTTGTAGTAGCTCTTTGAAACTTGACAAAATAAAGGAGTTCTCAGTTTTGTCTCTATGGTTTGTTTCCTCTTCAAGTAGCCCTAGGCACAGACTGTGGAAAAGCACTTTCATTGAGAGGGGTTGCCAAGCTTCTAAAAAATAACGAGTTTCCGAAATACCAGCAAATATTTTTTCACCCAATCTTGATGATACTTGGTGGTAATGATCAGGACACAAATCCCACGTGGCTCACCAAATTTTGTTCTTCTACGTTGAAGCGTTCGTTTACAGTGATAGTTTTCATATTTAGGTTTCCCTCTGTTCTCTCCTATATAGATAGATGAATTTGGAACTCTAAATCCAACATGGTTTGTAGTAGCTTTTTGAAACTTGAAAAAAAAAGTAGTTCTCAATTTTGTCTCTATGGTTTGTTTCCTCTTCAAGTAGCCCTAGGCAGAGACTGTGGAAAGGCACTTTCATTGAAAGGGGTTGCCAAGCTTCCAAGAAATTACGAGTTTTCATAATACCAGCACATATTTTTTCACCCAATCTTGAAGATACGTGGTGGAAATGACAAGTACAAAAATCCCACTTGGCTCACCAAATTTTGTTCTTCTAGGTTGAAGCGTTCGTTTACAGTAGCAGTTTTTGTTTTTAGGTGTCGCTCTGTTCTATCCTATATAGATAGATGAATTTGGAACTCTAAATCCAACATGGTTTGTAGTAGCTCTTTGAAAATTGACAAAAACAGTAGTTCTCAGTTTTTTCTCTACGGTTTCTTTCCTTTTCAAGTAGCCCTAAGCAGAGACTGTGGAAAAGCACTTTCATCGAAAGGGGGTGCCAAGCTTCCAAAAAATTACGAGTTTCCAAAATACCAGCAAATATTTTTTCACCAATCTTGATTATACGTGGTGGAATTGAGAAGTACACAAATCCTACTTGGCTCACAAATTTTGTTCTTCTAGGTGGAAGGGTTCGTTTACAGCAGCAGTTTTCATATTTAGGTTTCCCTCTGTTGTCTCCTATATAGATAGATGAATTTGGAACTCTAAATCCAACATGGTTTGTAGTAGCTCTTTGAAACTTTACAAAATAAAGTAGTTCTCAGTTTTGCCTCTATGGTTTGTTTCCTCTTCAAGTAGCCCTAGGCACATACTGTGGAAAAGCACTTTAATTGAGAGGGGTTGCCAAGCTTCTAAGAAATAACGAGTTTCCGAAATGCCAGCAAATATTTTTTCACCCAATCTTCATGATACTTGGTGGTAATGATCAGAACAAAAATCCCACTTGGCTCAACAAATTTTGTTCTTCTAGGTTGAAGGGTTCGTCTACAGTAGCAGTTTTTATATGTAGGTTTCACACTGTTCTCTCTTATATAGATAGATGAATTAGGAACTCTAAATCCAACATGGTTAGTAGTAGCTCTTTGAAGCTTGACAAAATAAAAGAATTGTCAGTTTTGTCCCTACGGTTTGTTTCCTCTTCAAGTAGCCCTAGGCACAGAATGTGGAAAAGCACTTTCATTGAGAGGGTCTACCAAGCTTCCAAGAAGTTACGAGTTCCCGAATTACCAGCAAATATTTTTTCACCCTATCTTCATGATACCTGGTGGTAATGATGAGAACACAAATCCCACTTGACTCACCAAATTTTGTTCTTCTACTTTGAAGCGTTCTTTACAGTAGCAGTTTATATTTTAGGTTTCCCTCTGTTCTCTCCTATATAGATAGATGAATTTGGAACTCTAAATCCAACATGGTTTGTAGTAGCTCTTTGAAACTTGACAAAATAAAGGAGTTCTCAGTTTTGTCTCTGTCCCTTGTTTCCTCTTCAAGTAGCCCTAGGCACAGACTGTGGAAAAGCACTTTCATTGAAAGGGGTTGCCAAGTTTCCAAAAATAACGAGTTTCCGAAATACTTGCAAATATTTTTTCACCCAATCTTGATGATACTTGGTGGTAATGATCGGTACACAAATCCCACTTGGCTCACCAAATTTTGTTCTTCTAAGTTTAAGCGTTCGTCTACAGTAGGAGTTTTTATATTTAGGTTTCTCTCTGTTCTCTCCTATATAGATAGATGAATTTGGAACTCTAAATCCAACATGGTTTGTAGTAGCTCTTTGAAACTTTACAAAATAAAGGAGTTCTCAGTTTTGTCTCTATGATTTGTTTCCTCTTTAAGTAGCCCTAAGCAGAGACTGTGTAAAAGCCCTATCATTGAAAGTGGTTGCAAGCTTCCAAGAAATTACGAGTTTCCGAAATCCCAGCAAATATTTTTTCACACAACCTTGATGATACGTGGTGGTAATGACAAGTACACAAATCTCACTTGGCTCACCAAATTTTGTTCTTCTAGGTAGAAGCGTTGTTTACAGTAGCAGTTCTTTTTTTTTTTTTTTTTTTTTAGGTTTCACTCTGTTCTCTCCTATATAGATAGATGAATTTGGAACTCTAAATCGAACATGGTTTGTAGTAGCTCTTTGAAACTTGACAAAATAAAGGAGTTCTCAGTTTTGTCTCTATGGTTTGTTTCCTCTTCAAGTAGCCCTAGGCACAGACTGTGGAAAAGCACTTTCATTGAGAGGGGTTGCCAAGCTTCTAAAAAATAACGAGTTTCCGAAATACCAGCAAATATTTTTTCACCCAATCTTGATGATACTTGGTGGTAATGATCAGGACACAAATCCCACGTGGCTCACCAAATTTTGTTCTTCTACGTTGAAGCGTTCGTTTACAGTGATAGTTTTCATATTTAGGTTTCCCTCTGTTCTCTCCTATATAGATAGATGAATTTGGAACTCTAAATCCAACATGGTTTGTAGTAGCTTTTTGAAACTTGAAAAAAAAAGTAGTTCTCAATTTTGTCTCTATGGTTTGTTTCCTCTTCAAGTAGCCCTAGGCAGAGACTGTGGAAAGGCACTTTCATTGAAAGGGGTTGCCAAGCTTCCAAGAAATTACGAGTTTTCATAATACCAGCACATATTTTTTCACCCAATCTTGAAGATACGTGGTGGAAATGACAAGTACAAAAATCCCACTTGGCTCACCAAATTTTGTTCTTCTAGGTTGAAGCGTTCGTTTACAGTAGCAGTTTTTGTTTTTAGGTGTCGCTCTGTTCTATCCTATATAGATAGATGAATTTGGAACTCTAAATCCAACATGGTTTGTAGTAGCTCTTTGAAAATTGACAAAAACAGTAGTTCTCAGTTTTTTCTCTACGGTTTCTTTCCTTTTCAAGTAGCCCTAAGCAGAGACTGTGGAAAAGCACTTTCATCGAAAGGGGGTGCCAAGCTTCCAAAAAATTACGAGTTTCCAAAATACCAGCAAATATTTTTTCACCAATCTTGATTATACGTGGTGGAATTGAGAAGTACACAAATCCTACTTGGCTCACAAATTTTGTTCTTCTAGGTGGAAGGGTTCGTTTACAGCAGCAGTTTTCATATTTAGGTTTCCCTCTGTTGTCTCCTATATAGATAGATGAATTTGGAACTCTAAATCCAACATGGTTTGTAGTAGCTCTTTGAAACTTTACAAAATAAAGTAGTTCTCAGTTTTGCCTCTATGGTTTGTTTCCTCTTCAAGTAGCCCTAGGCACATACTGTGGAAAAGCACTTTCATTGAGAGGGGTTGCCAAGCTTCTAAGAAATAACGAGTTTCCGAAATGCCAGCAAATATTTTTTCACCCAATCTTCATGATACTTGGTGGTAATGATCAGAACAAAAATCCCACTTGGCTCAACAAATTTTGTTCTTCTAGGTTGAAGGGTTCGTCTACAGTAGCAGTTTTTATATGTAGGTTTCACACTGTTCTCTCTTATATAGATAGATGAATTTGGAACTCTAAATCCAACATGGTTAGTAGTAGCTCTTTGAAGCTTGACAAAATAAAAGAATTGTCAGTTTTGTCCCTACGGTTTGTTTCCTCTTCAAGTAGCCCTAGGCACAGAATGTGGAAAAGCACTTTCATTGAGAGGGTCTACCAAGCTTCCAAGAAGTTACGAGTTCCCGAATTACCAGCAAATATTTTTTTACCCTATCTTCATGATACCTGGTGGTAATGATGAGAACACAAATCCCACTTGACTCACCAAATTTTGTTCTTCGACTTTGAAGCGTTCTTTACAGTAGCAGTTTATATTTTAGGTTTCCCTCTGTTCTCTCCTATATAGATAGATGAATATGGAACTCTAAATCCAACATGGTTTGTAGTAGCTCTTTGAAACTTGACAAAATAAAGGAGTTCTCAGTTTTGTCTCTGTCCCTTGTTTCCTCTTCAAGTAGCCCTAGGCACAGACTGTGGAAAAGCACTTTCATTGAAAGGGGTTGCCAAGTTTCCAAAAATAACGAGTTTCCGAAATACTTGCAAATATTTTTTCACCCAATCTTGATGATACTTGGTGGTAATGATCGGTACACAAATCCCACTTGGCTCACCAAATTTTGTTCTTCTAAGTTTAAGCGTTCGTCTACAGTAGGAGTTTTTATATTTAGGTTTCTCTCTGTTCTCTCCTATATAGATAGATGAATTTGGAACTCTAAATCCAACATGGTTTGTAGCAGCTCTTTGGAACTTTACAAAATAAAGGAGTTCTCAGTTTTGTCTCTATGATTTGTTTCCTCTTTAAGTAGCCCTAAGCAGAGACTGTGTAAAAGCCCTATCATTGAAAGTGGTTGCAAGCTTCCAAGAAATTACGAGTTTCCGAAATCCCAGCAAATATTTTTTCACACAACCTTGATGATACGTGGTGGTAATGACAAGTACACAAATCTCACTTGGCTCACCAAATTTTGTTCTTCTAGGTAGAAGCGTTGTTTACAGTAGCAGTTCTTTTTTTTTTTTTTTTTTTTAGGTTTCACTCTGTTCTCTCCTATATAGATAGATGAATTTGGAACTCTAAATCGAACATGGTTTGTAGTAGCACTTTGAAACTTGACAAAATAAAGGAGTTCTCAGTTTTGTCTCTATGGTTTGTTTCCTCTTCAAGTAGCCCTAGGCACAGACTGTGGAAAAGCACTTTCATTGAGAGGGGTTGCCAAGCTTCTAAAAAATAACGAGTTTCCGAAATACCAGCAAATATTTTTTCACCCAATCTTGATGATACTTGGTGGTAATGATCAGGACACAAATCCCACGTGGCTCACCAAATTTTGTTCTTCTACGTTGAAGCGTTCGTTTACAGTGATAGTTTTCATATTTAGGTTTCCCTCTGTTCTCTCCTATATAGATAGATGAATTTGGAACTCTAAATCCAACATGGTTTGTAGTAGCTTTTTGAAACTTGAAAAAAAAAGTAGTTCTCAATTTTGTCTCTATGGTTTGTTTCCTCTTCAAGTAGCCCTAGGCAGAGACTGTGGAAAGGCACTTTCATTGAAAGGGGTTGCCAAGCTTCCAAGAAATTACGAGTTTTCATAATACCAGCACATATTTTTTCACCCAATCTTGAAGATACGTGGTGGAAATGACAAGTACAAAAATCCCACTTGGCTCACCAAATTTTGTTCTTCTAGGTTGAAGCGTTCGTTTACAGTAGCAGTTTTTGTTTTTAGGTGTCGCTCTGTTCTATCCTATATAGATAGATGAATTTGGAACTCTAAATCCAACATGGTTTGTAGTAGCTCTTTGAAAATTGACAAAAACAGTAGTTCTCAGTTTTTTCTCTACGGTTTCTTTCCTTTTCAAGTAGCCCTAAGCAGAGACTGTGGAAAAGCACTTTCATCGAAAGGGGGTGCCAAGCTTCCAAAAAATTACGAGTTTCCAAAATACCAGCAAATATTTTTTCACCAATCTTGATTATACGTGGTGGAATTGAGAAGTACACAAATCCTACTTGGCTCACAAATTTTGTTCTTCTAGGTGGAAGGGTTCGTTTACAGCAGCAGTTTTCATATTTAGGTTTCCCTCTGTTCTCTCCTATATAGATAGATGAATTTGGAACTCTAAATCCAACATGGTTTGTAGTAGCTCTTTGAAACATGACAAAATAAAGTAGTTCTCAGTTTTGCCTCTATGGTTTGTTTCCTCTTCAAGTAGCCCTAGGCACATACTGTGGAAAAGCACTTTAATTGAGAGGGGTTGCCAAGCTTCTAAGAAATAACGAGTTTCCGAAATACCAGCAAATATTTTTTCACCCAATCTTCATGATACTTGGTGGTAATGATCAGAACAAAAATCCCACTTGGCTCAACAAATTTTGTTCTTCTAGGTTGAAGGGTTCGTCTACAGTAGCAGTTTTTATATGTAGGTTTCACACTGTTCTCTCTTATATAGATAGATGAATTTGGAACTCTAAATCCAACATGGTTAGTAGTAGCTCTTTGAAGCTTGACAAAATAAAAGAATTGTCAGTTTTGTCCCTACGGTTTGTTTCCTCTTCAAGTAGCCCTAGGCACAGAATGTGGAAAAGCACTTTCATTGAGAGGGTCTACCAAGCTTCCAAGAAGTTACGAGTTCCCGAATTACCAGCAAATATTTTTTCACCCTATCTTCATGATACCTGGTGGTAATGATGAGAACACAAATCCCACTTGACTCACCAAATTTTGTTCTTCTACTTTGAAGCGTTCTTTACAGTAGCAGTTTATATTTTAGGTTTCCCTCTGTTCTCTCCTATATAGATAGATGAATTTGGAACTCTAAATCCAACATGGTTTGTAGTAGCTCTTTGAAACTTGACAAAATAAAGGAGTTCTCAGTTTTGTCTCTGTCCCTTGTTTCCTCTTCAAGTAGCCCTAGGCACAGACTGTGGAAAAGCACTTTCATTGAAAGGGGTTGCCAAGTTTCCAAAAATAACGAGTTTCCGAAATACTTGCAAATATTTTTTCACCCAATCTTGATGATACTTGGTGGTAATGATCGGTACACAAATCCCACTTGGCTCACCAAATTTTGTTCTTCTAAGTTTAAGCGTTCGTCTACAGTAGGAGTTTTTATATTTAGGTTTCTCTCTGTTCTCTCCTATATAGATAGATGAATTTGGAACTCTAAATCCAACATGGTTTGTAGTAGCTCTTTGAAACTTTACAAAATAAAGGAGTTCTCAGTTTTGTCTCTATGATTTGTTTCCTCTTTAAGTAGCCCTAAGCAGAGACTGTGTAAAAGCCCTATCATTGAAAGTGGTTGCAAGCTTCCAAGAAATTACGAGTTTCCGAAATCCCAGCAAATATTTTTTCACACAACCTTGATGATACGTGGTGGTAATGACAAGTACACAAATCTCACTTGGCTCACCAAATTTTGTTCTTCTAGGTAGAAGCGTTGTTCACAGTAGCAGTTCTTTTTTTTTTTTTTTTTTTTTAGGTTTCACTCTGTTCTCTCCTATATAGATAGATGAATTTGGAACTCTAAATCGAACATGGTTTGTAGTAGCTCTTTGAAACTTGACAAAATAAAGGAGTTCTCAGTTTTGTCTCTATGGTTTGTTTCCTCTTCAAGTAGCCCTAGGCACAGACTGTGGAAAAGCACTTTCATTGAGAGGGGTTGCCAAGCTTCTAAAAAATAACGAGTTTCCGAAATACCAGCAAATATTTTTTCACCCAATCTTGATGATACTTGGTGGTAATGATCAGGACACAAATCCCACGTGGCTCACCAAATTTTGTTCTTCTACGTTGAAGCGTTCGTTTACAGTGATAGTTTTCATATTTAGGTTTCCCTCTGTTCTCTCCTATATAGATAGATGAATTTGGAACTCTAAATCCAACATGGTTTGTAGTAGCTTTTTGAAAGTTGAAAAAAAAAGTAGTTCTCAATTTTGTCTCTATGGTTTGTTTCCTCTTCAAGTAGCCCTAGGCAGAGACTGTGGAAAGGCACTTTCATTGAAAGGGGTTGCCAAGCTTCCAAGAAATTACGAGTTTTCATAATACCAGCACATATTTTTTCACCCAATCTTGAAGATATGTGGTGGAAATGACAAGTACAAAAATCCCACTTGGCTCACCAAATTTTGTTCTTCTAGGTTGAAGCGTTCGTTTACAGTAGCAGTTTTTGTTTTTAGGTGTCGCTCTGTTCTATCCTATATAGATAGATGAATTTGGAACTCTAAATCCAACATGGTTTATAGTAGCTCTTTGAAAATTGACAAAAACAGTAGTTCTCAGTTTTTTCTCTACGGTTTCTTTCCTTTTCAAGTAGCCCTAAGCAGAGACTGTGGAAAAGCACTTTCATCGAAAGGGGGTGCCAAGCTTCCAAAAAATTACGAGTTTCCAAAATACCAGCAAATATTTTTTCACCAATCTTGATTATACGTGGTGGAATTGAGAAGTACACAAATCCTACTTGGCTCACAAATTATGTTCTTCTAGGTGGAAGGGTTCGTTTACAGCAGCAGTTTTCATATTTAGGTTTCCCTCTGTTCTCTCCTATATAGATAGATGAATTTGGAACTCTAAATCCAACATGGTTTGTAGTAGCTCTTTGAAACATGACAAAATAAAGTAGTTCTCAGTTTTGCCTCTATGGTTTGTTTCCTCTTCAAGTAGCCCTAGGCATATACTGTGGAAAAGCACGTTAATTGAGAGGGGTTGCCAAGCTTCTAAGAAATAACGAGTTTCCGAAATACCAGCAAATATTTTTTCACCCAATCTTCATGATACTTGGTGGTAATGATCAGAACAAAAATCCCACTTGGCTCAACAAATTTTGTTGTTCTAGGTTGAAGGGTTCGTCTACAGTAGCAGTTTTTATATGTAGGTTTCACACTGTTCTCTCTTATATAGATAGATGAATTTGGAACTCTAAATCCAACATGGTTAGTAGTAGCTCTTTGAAGCTTGACTAAATAAAAGAATTGTCAGTTTTGTCCCTACGGTTTGTTTCCTCTTCAAGTAGCCCTAGGCACAGAATGTGGAAAAGCACTTTCATTGAGAGGGTCTACCAAGCTTCCAAGAAGTTACGAGTTCCCGAATTACCAGCAAATATTTTTTCACCCTATCTTCATGATACCTGGTGGTAATGATGAGAACACAAATCCCACTTGACTCACCAAATTTTGTTCTTCTACTTTGAAGCGTTCTTTACAGTAGCAGTTTATATTTTAGGTTTCCCTCTGTTCTCTCCTATATAGATAGATGAATTTGGAACTCTAAATCCAACATGGTTTGTAGTAGCTCTTTGAAACTTGACAAAATAAAATAGTTCTCTGTTTTGTCTCTATGGTTTGTTTCCTCTTCAAGTAGCCCTAGGCAGAGACTGTGGAAAAGCACTTTCATTGAAAGGGGTTGCCAAGCTTCCAAGAAATTACGAGTTTCCAAAATCCCAGCACATATTTTTTCACCCAATCTTGATGATACGTGGTGGTAATGACAAGTACACAAATCCCACTTGGCTCACCAAATTTTGTTCTTCTAGGTTGAAGCGTTCGTTTACAGTAGCAGCTTTTATTTTTAGGTGTCACTCTGTTCTATCCTATATAGATAGATGAATTTGGAACTCTAAATCCAACATGGTTTGTAGTAGCTCTTTGAAACTTGACAAAATTAAGTAGTTCTCAGTTGTGTCTCTATGGTTTGTTTCCTCTTCAAGTAGCCCTAAGAAGAGACGGTGGAAAAGCACTTTCATTGAAAGGGGTTGCCAAGCTTCCAAGAAATTACGAGTTTCTGAAATACCAGCAAATATTTTTTCACACAATCTTGTTGATACATGGTGGTATGACAAGTACACAAATCCCACTTGGCTCACCAAATTTTGTTCTTCTAGGTTGAAGCGTTCGTTTACAGTAGCAGTTTTTATTTTTAGGTTTCACTCTCTTCTCTCCCGTATAGATAGATGAATTTGGAACTCTAATCCGAACATGGTTTGTAGTAGATCTTTGAAACTTGACAAAATAAAGGAGTTCTCAGTTTTGTCTCTATGGTTTGTTTCCTCTCTCAAGTAGCCCTAGGCACAGACTGTGGAAAAGCACTTTCATTGAGTGGGGTTGCCAAGCTTCTAAGAAAAAATGAGTTTCCGAAATGCCAGCAAATCTTTTTTCACCCAATCTTGATGATACGTGGTGGTAATGAACAGTACACAAATCCCACTTGGCTCACCAAATTGTGTTCTTCTAGGTTGAAGCGTTCGTCTACAGTAGCAGTTTATATATGTAGATTTTACTCTGTTCTCTCTTATATAAATAGATGAATTTGAAACTCTAGATCCAACATGGTTTGTAGTAGCTTTTTGAAACTTGACAAAATAAAGCTGTTCTCAGTTTTGTCTCTATGGTTTGTTTCCTCTTCAAGTAGCCATATGCACAGACTGTGGAAAAGCACTTTCATTGGAAGTGTTTGCCAAGCTTCCAAGAAATTATGAGCTTCCGAAATACCAGCAAATATTTTTTCACCCAATCTTGATGATACCTGGTGGTAATGATTAGTACACAAATCCCACTTGGCTCACCAAATTTTGGTCTTCAAGGTTGAAGCGTTCATCTACAGTAGCAGTTTTTATATTTAGGTTCTCTTCTGGGCTCTCCTATATAGATAGATGAATTTGGAACACTAAATCCAACATGGTTTGTAGTAGCTCCTTGAAACTTGACAAAATAAAGTAGGTCTCAGTTTTTCCTCTATGGTTTGTTTCTTCTACAAGTAACCCTAGGCACAGACTGTGGAAAAGCACTTTCATTGAGAGGGGTTGCCAAGCTTCTAAGAAATAATGAGTTTTCGAAATCCCAGCAAATATTTTTTCACCCAATCTTGATGATACGTGGTGGTAATGATCAGTACACAAATCCCACTTGACTCACCAAATTGTGTTCTTCTAGGTTGAAGTGTTCCTTTACAGTAGCAGTTTATATTTTTAGGTTTCCCTCTGTTCTCTCCTATATAGACAGCTGAATTTGGAACTCTAAATCCAGCATGGTTTGTAGTAGCTCTTTGAAACTTGACAAAATAAAGTAGTTCTCAGTATTGTCTCTATGGTTAGTTTCCTCTTCAAGTACCCCTAGGCACAGACTGTGTAAAAGCACTTTAATTGAGTGGGTTGTCAAGGTTCTAAGAAATAAAGAGTTTCCAAAATACCAGCAAATATTTTTTTACCCAATCTTGATGATACTTGGGGGTAATTATCAGTACACAAATCTCACTTGGCCCACCAAATTTTGTTCTTCTAGGTTGAAGCGTTCGTTTACATTAGCAGTTTTTATTTTTAGGTGTCCCTCTGTTCTCTTTTATAAAGATAGATGAATTTGGAACTCTAAATCCAACATGGTTTGTAGTAGCTCTTTGAAAGTGAAAAAATAAAGGAGTTTTCAGTTGTGTCTATATGATATGTTTTCTCTTCAAGTAGCCATAAGCAGAGACTGTGGAAAAGCACTTTCATTGAAAGGGGTTGCCAAGGTTCCAAAAATTACGAGTTTCCAAAATACCAGCAAATATTTTTTCACCCAATCTTGATGATACTTGGTGGTAAGGACAAGTACACAAATCCCACTTGTCTCACCAAATTTTGTTCTTCTAGGTTAAAGCGTTCGTCTACAGTAGCAGTTTTTATATTTAGGTTTCACTGTGTTCTCTTATATATAGATAGATGAATTTGGAACTCTAAATCCAACGTGGTTTGTAGTAGCTCTTTGAAACTTGACAAAATAAAGTAGTTCTCTGTATTGTCTCAATGGTTTGTTTCCTCTTCAAGTTGCCCTAGACACAGACTGTGGAAAAGCACTTTCAATGAGTGGGTTGTCAAGCTTCTATGAAATAACGAGTTTCCAAAATACCAGCAAATATTTTTTTCCCAATCTTGATGATACTTGGTGGTAATGATCAGTACACAAATCCCACTTGGCTTACCAAATTGTGTTCTTCTAGGTTGAAGCATTCGTTTACAGTAGTAGTTTATATTTTTAGGTTTCCCTCTGTTCTCTCCTGTAGAGATAGATGACTTTGGAACTCTAAATCCAACATGGTTTGTAGTAGCTCTTTGATACTTGACAAGATAAAGTAGTTCTCAGTTTTGTCTCTATGATTTGTTTCCTCTTCAAGTAGACCTAAGCAGAGACTGTGGAAAAGCACGTTCATTGGAAGGGTTTGCTAAGCTTCCAAGAAATTACGAGTTTCCGAAATACCAGCAAATATTTTTTCACCCATTACTGATGATACCTGGTGGTAATGATCGGTACACAAATCCGACTTGGCTCACCAAATTTTGTTGTTCTAGGTTGAAGCGTTCCTTTACAGTAGCAGTTTTTATTTTTAGGTATAATTTTGTTGTCTCCTATATAGATAGATGAATTTGGAACTCTAAATCCAACATGGTTTGTAGTAGCTCTGTGAAACTTGACAAAATAAAGGAGTTCTCAGTTTTGTCTCTATGGTTTGTTTCCTCTTCAAGTAGCCATAGGCACAGACTGTGGAAAAGCATTTTCATTGCGAGGGGTTGCCAAGCTTCTAAAAAATAACGAGTCTCCGAAATACCAGCGAATATTTTTTCACCCAATCTTGATGATACTTGGTGGTAATGATCAGTACACAAATCCCACTTGGCTCACCAAATTTTGTTCTTCTGGGTTGAAGCGACGTCTACAGTAGCAGGTTTTAAATGTAGGTTTCACTCTGTTCTCTCTTATATAGATAGATGAATTTGGAACTATAAATCCAGCATGGATTGTAGTACTCTTTGAAACTTGACAAAATAAAAGAGTTCTCAGTTTTGTCTCTATGGTTTGTTTCCTCTTCAAGTAGCCTTAAGCACAGAATGTGGAAAAGCACTTTCATTGAGAGGGGTTGCCAAGCTTCCAAGAAATTACGAGATTCTGAAATAGCAGCAAATATTTCTTCACCCAATCTTGATGATACCTGGTAGTAATGAACGGTACACAAATCCCACTTGGCTCACCAAATTTTGTTCTTGTAGGTTGAAGCGTTCGTTTACAGTAGCAGTTTTTATTTTTTGGTTTCATTTTGTTGTCTCCTATATAGATAGATGAATTTGGAACTCTAAATCCAACATGGTTTTTAGTAGCTCTTTGAAACGTGAAAAAATAAAGGAGTTCTCAGTTTTGTCTCTATGGTTTGTTTCCTCTTCAAGTAGCCATAGGCACAGACTGTGGAAAAGCATTTTCACTCAGAGGGGTTGCCAAGTTTCTATGAAATAAAGAGTTTCCGAAATACCAGCAAATATTTTTTCACCCAATCTTGATGATTCTTGGTGGTAATGATCAGTACACAAATCCCACTTGGCACACCAAATTTTGTTCTTCTAGGTTGAAGCGTTCTTTTACAGTAGCAGATTTTTTATTTAGGTTTCACTCTGTGCTCTCCAATATAGATAGATGAAATTGGAACTCTAAAACCAACATGGTTTTTAGTAGCTCTTTGAAACTTGACAAATAAAGGAGTTCTCAGTTTTGTCTCTGTGGTTTGTTTCCTCTTCAAGTAGCCCTAAGTACAGAATGTGGAAAAGCACTTTCATTGAAAGGGGTTGCCAAGCTTCCAAGAAATTACAAGTTTTCATAATACCAGCACATACTTTTTCACCCAATCTTGAAGATATGTGGTGGAAATGACAAGTACAAAAATCCCACTTGGCTCACCAAATTTTGTTCTTCTAGGTTGAAGCGTTCGTTTACAGTAGCAGTTTTTGTTTTTAGGTGTCGCTCTGTTCTATCCTATATAGATAGATGAATTTGGAACTCTAAATCCAACATGGTTTGTAGTAGCTATTTGAAAATTGACAAAAACAGTAGTTCTCAGTTTTTTCTCTACGGTTTCTTTCCTCTTCAAGTAGCCCTAAGCAGAGACTGTGGAAAAGCACTTTCATCGAAAGAGGGTGCCAAGCTTCCAAAAAATTACGAGTTTCCAAAATACCAGCAAATATTTTTTCACCAATCTTGATTATACGTGGTGGAAATGACAAGTACACAAATCCTACTTGGCTCACAAATTTTGTTCTTCTAGGTGGAAGGGTTCGTTTACAGCAGCAGTTTTTATTTTTAGGTTTCACTCTGTTCTCTACTATATAGATAGATGAATTTGGCACTCTAAATCCAACATGGTTTGTAGTAGCTCTTTGAAACTTTACAAAAAAAAGTAGTTCTCAGTTTTGCCTCTATGGTTTGTTTCCTCTTCAAGTAGCCCGAGGCACATACTGTGGAAAAGCACTTTAATTGAGAGGGGTTGCCAAGCTTCTAAGAAATAACGAGTGTCCGAAATACCAGTAAATATTTTTTACCCAATCTTGATTATACGTGGTGGAAATGACAAGTACAAAAATCCCACTTGGCTCACCAAATTTTGTTCTTCTAGGTTGAAGCGTTCGTTTACAGTAGCAGTTTTTGTTTTTAGGTGTCGCTCTGTTCTATCCTATATAGATAGATGAATTTGGAACTCTAAATCCAACACGGTTTGTAGTAGTTCTTTGAAACTTGACAAAAAAAAGCATTTCTCAGTTTTGTCTCTATGATTTGTTTCCTATTCAAGTAGCATTAAGCAGATACTGTGGAAAAGCACTTTCATTGAAAGGGGTTGCCAAGCTTCCAAGAAATTACGAGTTTCCAAAATACCAGCAAATATTTTTTCACCCAATCTTGATGATACTTGGTGGTAATGATCAATACACAAATCCCACTTGGCTCACCATATTTTGTTCTTCTAGTTTGAAGCGTTCGTCTACAGTAGCAGTTTTTATTTTTAGGTTTCCCTCTGTGGTCTCCTATATAGATAGATGTATTTGGAACTCTAAATCCAACATGGTTTGTAGTAGCTCTTTGAAACATGACAAAATAAAGGAGTTCCAGTTTTGTCTCTACGGTTTGTTTCCTCTTCAAGTAGCCCTAGGCACATACTGTAGAAAAGCACTTTAATTGAGAGGGGTTGCCAAGCTTCTAAGAAAAAACGAGTTTCCGAAATACCAGTAAATATTTTTTACCCAATCTTGATGATACGTGGTGGTAATGACAAGTACACAAATCCCACTTGGCTCACCAAATTTTGTTCTTCTAGGTTGAAGCATTCGTCTATAGTAGCAGTTTTTATATTTAGGTTTCCCTCTGTTCTCTCCTATATAGATAGATGAATTTGGAACTCTAAATCTAACATGGGTGGTAGTAGCTCTTTTAAACTTGAACAAAAAAAAAAGCATTTCTCAGTTTTGTCTCTATGATTTGTTTCCT
This sequence comes from Callospermophilus lateralis, assembly GCF_048772815.1. NCBI lineage: Eukaryota > Metazoa > Chordata > Mammalia > Rodentia > Sciuridae > Callospermophilus > Callospermophilus lateralis. The sequence continues at coordinate 15,512 of NW_027515163.1, forward strand.
CTTCAAGTAACAATAAGCAGAGACTGTGGAAAAGCACTTTCATTGAAAGGGGTTGCCAAGCTTCCAAAAAATTACGAGTTTCCGAAATACCAGCAAATACTTTTTCACTCAATCTTGATGATACTTGGTGGTAATGATCAGGACACAAATCCCACTTGGCTCACCAAATTCTGTTGAAGCGTTCGTCTACAGTAGCAATTTTTATATTGAGGTTTCCCTCTGCTCTCTCCTATATAGATAGATGAATTTGGAACTCTAAATCCAACATGGTTTGTAGTACCTTTTTAAAACTTGACAAAAAAATTAGTTCTCAATTTTGTCTCTATGGTTTGTTTCCTCTTCAAGTAGCCCTAGGCAGAGACTGTAGAAAAGCACTTTCATTGAAAAGGGTTGCCAAGCTTTTAAGAAATTTCGAGTTTCCAAAATACCAGCACATATTTTTTCACCCAATCTTGATGATACGTGGTGGTAATGACAAGTACACAAGTCCCACTTGGCTCACCAAATTTTGTGCTTCTAGGTTGAAGCGTTCGTTTACACTAGCAGTTTTTATTTTTAGGTTTCACTCTGTTCTCTACTATATAGATAGTAGAATTTGGAACTCTAAATCCAACATGGTTTGTAGTAGCTCTTTGAATCTTGACAAAATATAGGTGTTCTCAGTTTTGTCTCTATGCTTTGTTTCCTCTTCAAGTAGCCGTAGGCACAGATTGTGGAAAAGCACTTTCATTGAGAGGGGTTGCCAAGTTTCTAAGAAATAATGTGTTTCCGATATGCCAGGAAATATTTTTTCACCCAATCTTGATGATACGTGGTGTTAATGACAAGTACACAAATCCCACTTGGCTCACCAAATTTTGTTCTTCTAGGTTGAAGCGTTCGTTTACAATAGCAGTTTTTATTTTTAGGTGTCACTCTGTTCTATCCTATATAGTTAGATGAATTTGGAACTCTATATCCAACATGGTTTGTATTAGCTCTTTGAAACTTGACAAAATAAAGGAGTTCTCAGATTTGTCTCTATGGTTTGTTGTCTCTTCAAGTAGCCCTAGGCAGAGACTGTGGAAAAGCACTTTCATTGAAAGGGGTTGCCAAGCTTCCAAGAAATTACGAGATTCCAAAATACCAGCAAATATTTTTTTCACCCAATCGTGATGATACGCGGTGGCATTGACAAGTACACAAATCCTACTAGGCTCACCAAATTTTGTTCTTGTAGGTTGAAGCGTTCGTTTACAGTAGCAGTTTTTATTTTTAGGTTTCACTCTGTTCTCAAATATATAGATAGATGAATTTGGAACTCTCAATACAACATGGTTTGTAGTAGCTCTTTGAAACTTGGCAAAATAAAGGAGTTCTGAGTTTTGTCTCTATGCTTTGTTTCCTCTTCAAATAGCCCTAATCAAAGACTGTGGAAAAGCACTTTCATTGAGAGGGGTTGCCACGCTTCTAAGAAATAATGAGTTTCCGAAATGCCAGCAAATATTTTTTCACCCAATTTGATGATACGTGGTGGTAAATGATCAGTACACAAATCTCACTTGGCTCACCAAATTGTGTTCTTCTAGGTTGAAGCGTTCATCTACAGTAGCAGTATATATATGTAGGTTTCACTCTGTTCTCTCTTATACAGATAGATGACTTTGGAACTCTAAATCCAACATGGTTTGTAGTAGCTCTTTGAAACTTGACAAAATAAAGGAGTTCTCAGTTTTGTCTCTATGGTTTGTTTCCTCTTCAAGTAGCCCTAAGCACAGGCTGTGGAAAAGCACTTTCATTGAGAGCGGTTGCCAAGCTTCTAAAATAACGAGTTTCCGAAATAGCAGCAAATATTTTTTCACCCAATCATGATGATACTCGGTGGTAATGATAAGTCCACAAATCCCACTTGGCTCACCAAATTTGTTCTTCTAGGTTGAAGCGTTCGTCTATAGTAGCAGTTTTGATATATAGGTTTCCCTCTGTTCTCTCCTATATAGATAGATGAATTTGGAACTCTAAATCCAACACGGTTTGTAGTAGCTCTTTGAAACTTGACAAAAAAAAGCGTTTCTCAGTTTTGTCTCTATGATTTGTTTCCTCTTCAAGAAGCATTAAGCAGACACTGTGGAAAAGCACTTTCATTGAAAGGGGTTGCCAAGCTTCCAAGAAATTACGAGTTTCCAAAATACCAGCAAATATTTTTTCACCCAATCTTGATGATACTTGGTGGTAATGATCAATACACAAATCCCACTTGGCTCACCATATTTTGTTCTTCTAGTTTGAATCGTTCGTCTACAGTAGCAGTTTTTATTTTTAGGTTTCCCTCTGTGCTCTCCTATATAGACAGATGTATTTGGAACTCTAAATCCAACATGGTTTGTAGTAGCTCTTTGAAACATGACAAAATAAAGGAGTTCTCAGTTTTGTCTCTATGGTTTGTTTCCTCTTCAATTAGCCCTAGGCACAGAATGTGGAAAAGCACTTTTCATTGAGAGGGATTGCCAAGCTTCTAAGAAATAACGAGTTTCCGAAAACCAGCAAATATATTTCCACCCAATCTTGATGATACTTGGTGGTAATGATCAGAACACAAATCCCACTTGGCTCACCAAATTTTCTTCTTCTAGGTTGAAGCGTTTGGCTACAGTAGCAGTTTTTATATTTAGTTTTTCCTCTGTTGTCTCCTATATAGATAGATGAATTTGGAACTCTTAATCCAACATGGTTTGTAGTAGCTCTTCAATACTTGACAAAATAAAGTAGTTCTCAGTTTTGTCTCTATGATTTGTTTTCTCTTCAAGTAGCCTAAGCAGAGACTGTGGAAAAGCACTTTAATTGAAAGGTGTTGCCAAACTTTCAAGAAATTACGAGTTTCCGATATACCAGCATATATTTTCTCACCCAATCTTGATGATACTTGCTGGCAATGACAAGTACACAAATCCCACTTGGCTCACCAAATTTTGTTCTTCTAGGTTTAAGTGTTCGTCTACAGTAGCAGTTTTATTTTTAGGTTTCATTTTGTTGTCTCCTATATAGATAGATGAATTTGGAATTCTAAATCCAACATGGTTTGTAGTAGCTCTTTGAAACGTGACAAAATAAAGGAGTTCTCAGTTTTGTCTCTATGGTCTGTTTCCCCTTCAAGTAGCTATAGGCACAGATTGTGGAAAAGCATTTTCATTCAGAGGGGTTTCCAAGGTTCTAAGAAATAAAGAGTTTCCGAAATACCAGCAAGAATTTTTCACCCAATCTTGATGATACTTGGTAGTAATGATCAGTACACAAATCCCACTTGGCACACCAAATTTTGTTCTTCTAGGTTGAAGCGTTCTTCTACAGTAGCAGTTTTTATATTTAGGTTTCACTCTGTGCTCTCCTATATAGATAGATAAAATTGGAACTCTTAATCCAACATGGTTTTTAGTAGCTCTTTGAAACTTGACAAATAAAGGAGTTCTCAGTTTTGTTTCTATGGTTTGTTTCCTCTTCAGTAGCCCTAAGTACAGAATGTGGAAAAGCACTTTCATTGAAAGGGGTTGCCAAGCTTCTAAGAAATAACGAGTCTCTGAAATACCAGCAAATGTTTTTTCACCCAATCTTGATGATATGTGGTGGTAATGATCAGTACACAAATTCCACTTGGCTCAACAAATTGTGTTCTTCTAGGTTGAAGCGGTCGTCTACAGTAGCAGTTTTTATATGTAGTTTTCACTCTCTTCTCTCTTATATAGATAGATGAATTTGGAACTCTATATCCAACATGGTTTGTATTAGCTCTTTGAAACTTGACAAAATAAAGGAGTTCTCAGTTTTGTCTCTATGGTTTGTTTTCCTCTTCAAGTAGCCCTAGGCAGAGACTGTGGAAAAGCACTTTCATTGAAAGGGGTTGCCAAGCTTCCAAGAAATTACGAGTTTTCATAATACCAGCACATATTTTTTCACCCAATCTTGAAGATACGTGGTGGAAATGACAAGTACAAAAATCCCACTTGGCTCACCAAATTTTGTTCTTCTAGGTTGAAGCGTTCGTTTACAGTAGCAGTTTTTGTTTTTAGGTGTCGCTCTGTTCTATCCTATATAGATAGATGAATTTGGAACTCTAAATCCAACATGGTTTGTAGTAGCTCTTTGAAAATTGACAAAAACAGTAGTTCTCAGATTTTTCTCTACGGTTTCTTTCCTCTTCAAGTAGCCCTAAGCAGAGACTGTGGAAAAGCACTTTCATCGAAAGGGGGTGCCAAGCTTCCAAAAAATTAACGAGTTTCCAAAATACCAGCAAATATTTTTCACCAATCTTGATTATACGTGGTGGAAATGACAAGTACACAAATCCCACTTGGCTCACCAAATTTTGTTCTTCTAGGTTGAAGCGTTCGTCCATAGTAGCAGTTTTATATTTAGGTTTCTCTCTGTTCTCTCCTATATAGATAGATGAATTTGGAACTCTAAATCCAATATGGGTGGTAGTAGCACTTTTAACCTTGACCAAAAAAAAAAGCATTTCTCAGTTTTGTCTCTATGATTTGTTTCCTCTTCAAGTAACAATAAGCAGAGTCTGTGGAAATGCACTTTCATTGAAATGGGTTTCCAAGCTTCCAAGAAATTCCGAGTTTCCGAAATACCAGGAAATATTTTTTCACCCAATCTTGATGATACTTGGTGGTAATGATCAGGACACAAATCCCACTTGGCTCACCTAATTCTGTTCTACTACGTTGAAGCGTTCGTCTACAGTAGCAATTTTTATATTGAGGTTTCCCTCTGTTCTCTCCTATATAGATAGATGAATTTGGAACTCTAAATCCAACATGGTTTGTAGTAGATTTTTGAAACTTGACAAAAAAAGTAGTTCTCAATTTGTCTCTATGGTTTGTTTCCTCTTCAAGTAGCCCTAGGCAGAAACTGTGGAAAAGCACTTTCATTGAAAGGGGTTGCCAAGCTTTTAAGAAATTACGAGTTTCCAAAATACCAGCACATATTTTTTCACCCAATCTTGATGATACGTGGTGGTAATGACAAGTACACAAGTCCCACTTGGCTCACCATATTTTGTTCTTCTAGTTTGAAGCGTTCGTCTACAGTAGCAGTTTTTATTTTTAGGTTTCCCTCTGTGTTCTCCTATATAGATAGATGTATTTGGAACTCTAAATCCAACATGGTTTGTAGTAGCTCTTTGAAACATGACAAAATAAAGGAGTTCTCAGTTTTGTCTCTATGGTTTGTTTCCTCTTCAATTAGCCTTAGGCACAGAATGTGGAAAATCACTTTCATTGAGAGGGATTGCCAAGCTTCTAAGAAATAACGAGTTTCCGAAAACCAGCAAATATATTTCCACCCAATCTTGATGATACTTGGTGTAATGATCAGAACACAAATCCCACTTGGCTCACCAAATTTTCTTCTTCTAGGTTGAAGTGTTTGGCTACAGTAGCAGTATTTATATTTAGTTTTTCCTCTGTTGTTGTCTCCTATATAGATAGATGAATTTGGAACTCTTAATCCAACATGGTTTGTAGTAGCTCTTCAATACTTGACAAAATAAAGTAGTTCTCAGTTTTGTCTCTATGATTTGTTTCCTCTTCAAGTAGCCCTAAGCAGAGACTGTGGAAAAGCACTTTAATTGAAAGGTGTTGCCAAGCTTTCAAGAAATTACGAGTTTCCGAAATACCAGCATATATTTCCTCACCCAATCTTGATGATACTTGCTGGCAATGACAAGTACACAAATCCCACTTGGCTCACCAAATTTTGTTCTTCTAGGTTTAAGTGTTCGTCTACAGTAGCAGTTTTTATTTTTAGGTTTCATTTTGTTGTCTCCTATATAGATAGATGAATTTGGAATTCTAAATCCAACATGGTTTGTAGTAGCTCTTTGAAACGTGACAAAATAAAGGAGTTCTCAGTTTTGTCTCTATGGTCTGTTTCCCCTTCAAGTAGCCATAGACACAGATTGTGGAAAAGCATTTTCATTCAGAGGGGTTTCCAAGCTTCTAAGAAATAAAGAGTTTCCGAAACACCAGCATAGATTTTTTCACCCAATCTTGATGATACTTGGTGGTAATGATCAGTACACAAATCCCACTTGGCACACCAAATTTTGTTCTTCTAGGTTGAAGCGTTCTTCTACAGTAGCAGTTTTTATATTTAGGTTTCACTCTGTGCTCTCCTATATAGATAGATGAAATTGGAACTCTTAATCCAACATGGTTTTTAATAGCTCTTTAAACTTGACAAATAAAGGAGTTCTCAGTTTTGTTTCTATGGTTTGTTTCCTCTTCAAGTAGCCCTAAGTACAGAATGTGGAAAAGCACTTTCATTGAAAGGGGTTGCCAAGCTTCTAAGAAATAACGAGTCTCTGAAACACCAGCAAATGTTTTTTCACCCAATCTTGATGATACGTGGTGGTAATGATCAGTACACAAATTCCACTTGGCTCAACAAATTGTGTTCTTCTAGGTTGAAGCGGTCGTCTACAGTAGCAGTTTTTATATGTAGTTTTCACTCTCTTCTCTCTTATATAGATAGATGAATTTGGAACTCTATATCCAACATGGTTTGTATTAGCTCTTTGAAACTTGACAAAATAAAGGAGTTCTCAGTTTTGTCTCTATGGTTTGTTTCCTCTTCAAGTAGCCCTAGGCAGAGACTGTGGAAAAGCACTTTCATTGAAAGGGGTTGCCAAGCTTCCAAGAAATTACGAGTTTCCAAAATACCAGCACATATTTTTTCATCCAATCTTGATGATACGTGGTGGTAATGACAAGTACACAAATCCCACTTGGCTCACCAAATTTTGTTCTTCTAGGTTGAAGCGTTCGTCCATAGTAGCAGTTTTTATATTTAGGTTTCTCTCTGTTCTCTCCTATATAGATAGATGAATTTGGAACTCTAAATCCAACATGGTTTGTATTTTCTCTTTGAAACCTGACAAAATAAAGGAGTGCTCAGTTTTGTCTCTATGGTTTTTTTCCTCTTCAAGTAGCCCTAAGCACAGAATGTGGAAAAGCACTTTCATTGAGAGGGGTTGCCAAGCTTCCAAGAAATTACGAGTTTCAGAAATACCAGCAAATATTTTTTCACCCAATCTTGATGATACTTGGTGGTAATGATCAGGACACAAATCCCACTTGGCTCACCAACTTTTGTTCTTCTAGGTTGAAGCGTTCGTTTACAGTAGCAGTTTTCATATTTAGGTTTGTCTCTGTTCTCTCCTATATAGATAGATGAATTTGGAACTCTAAATCCAACATGGTTTGTAGTAGCTTTTTTGAAACTTGACAAAAAAAGTAGTTCTCAATTTTGTCTCTATGGTTTGTTTCCTCTTCAAGTAGCCCTAGGCAGAGACTGTGGAAAAGAACTTTCATTGAAAGGGGTTGCCAAGCTTCCAAGAAATTGCGAGTTTCCAAAATACCAGCACATATTTTTTCACCCAATCTTGATGATACATGGTGGTAATGACAAGTACACAAATCCCACTTGGCTCACCAAATTTTGTTCTTCTAGGTTAAAGCTTTCGTCTATAGTAGCAGTTTTTATATTTAGGTTTCCCTCTGTTCTCTCCTATATAGATAGATGAATTTGGAACTCTAAATCCAACGTGGTTTGTAGTAGCTCTTTTACACTTGACAAAAAAAAAGCATTTCTCAGTTTTGTCTCTATGATTTGTTTCCTCTTCAAGTAGCAATAAGCAGAGAATGTGGAAAAGACCCTGCATTGAAAGGGCTTGCCAAGGTTCCAAGAAATTACGAGTTTCCGAAATACCAGCAAATATTTTTTCACCCAATCTTGATGATACTTGGTGGTAATGATCGGTTACCAAATCCCAATTGGCTCACCATATTTTGTTGTTCTACGTTGAAGCGTTCGTTTACAGTAGCAGTTTTTATTTTTAGGTTTCATTTTGTTGACTCCGATATAGATAGATGAATTTGGAACTCTAAAATCCAACATGGTTTGTAGTAGCTCTGTGAAACTTGACAAAATAAAGGAGTTCTCAGTTTTGTCTCTATGGTTTGTTTCCTCTTCAAGTAGCCATAGGCACTGACTGTGGAAAAGCATTTTCATTGAGAGGGGATGCCAAGCTTCAAAGAAATAACGAGTTTCCGAAATACCAGCAAATATTTTTTCACCCAATCTTGATGTTACGTGGTGGTAATGATCAGTACACAAATCCCACTTGGCTCACCGCATTTTGTTCTTCTAGGTTGAAGCGTTCATCTACAGTAGCAGTTTTTATATTTAGGTTTCACTCTGTTCCCTCCTATGTAGATAGATGAATTTGGAACTCTAAATCCAACATGGTTTGTAGTAGCTCTTTGAAACTTGACAAAATAAAGTAGTTCTCAGTTTTCTCTCTATGGTTTGTATCCTCTTCAAGTAGCCCTAGGCACAGACTATGGAAAAGCACTTTCATTGAGAGGGGTTGCCAAGCTTCTAAGAAATAACGAGTCTCCGAAATACCAGCAAATGTTTTTTCACCCAATCTTGATGATACGTGGTGGTAATGATCAGTACACAAATTCCACTTGGCTCAACAAATTGTGTTCTTCTAGGTTGAAGCGTTCGTTTACGGTAGCAGTTTTTTTTTTTTTTTTAGGTTTCACTCTGTTCTCATATATATAGATAGATGAACTTGGAACTCTAAATCCAACATGGTTTGTAGTAGCTTTTTGAAACTTGACAAAAAAAGTAGTTCTCAATTTTGTCTCTATGGTTTGTATCCTCTTCAAGTAGCCCTAGGCAGAGACTGTGGAAAAGAACTTTCATTGAAAGAGGTTGCCAACTTCCAAGAAATTACGAGTTTGCAAAATACCAGCACATATTTTTTCACCCAATCTTGATGATGCGTGGTGGTAATGACAAGTACACAAATCCCACTTGGCTCACCAAATTTTGTTCTTCTAGGTTGAATCGTTCGTTTACAGTAGCAGTTTTTATATTTAGGTGTCATTCTGTTCTATCCTATATAGATAGATGAATTTGGAACTCTAAATCCAACATGGTTTGTAGTAGCTCTTTGAAACTTGACAAAATAAAGCAGTTCTCAGTTTTGTCTCTATGGTTTGTTTTTTTCTTCAAGTAGCCCTAGGCACAGAATGTATGAAAGCACATTCATTGAGGGGGGTTGCCAAGCTTCTAAGAAATAACGAGTTTCCGAAATACCAGCAAATATTTTTTCACCCAATCTTGATGATACTTGGTGGTAATGATCAGGACACAAATCCCACTTGGCTCACCAAATTTTGTTCTTCCAAGTTGAAGCATTTGTCTACAGTAGCAGTTTTTATATTTAGGTTTCCCTCTGTTCTCTCCTATATAGATAGATGTTTTTGGAACTCTAAATCCAACATGGTTTGTAGTAGCTCTTTGAAACATGACAAAATAAAGGAGTTCTCAGTTTTGTCTCTATGGTTTGTTTCCTCTTCAATTAGCCTTAGGCACAGAATGTGGAAAATCACTTTCATTGAGAGGGATTGCAAAGCTTCTAAGAAATAACGAGTTTCCGAAAACCAGCAAATATATTTCCACCCAATCTTGATGATACTTGGTGGTAATGATCAGAACACAAATCCCACTTGGCTCACCAAATTTTCTTCTTCTAGGTTGAAGCGTTTGGCTACAGTAGCAGTTTTTATATTTAGTTTTTCCTCTGTTGTCTCCTATATAGATAGATGAATTTGGAACTCTTAATCCAACATGGTTTGTAGTAGCTCTTCAATACTTGACAAAATAAAGTAGTTCTCAGTTTTGTCTCTATGATTTGTTTTCTCTTCAAGTAGCCCTAAGCAGAGACTGTGGAAAAGCACTTTAATTGAAAGGTGTTGCCAAACTTTCAAGAAATTACGAGTTTCCGATATACCAGCATATATTTTCTCACCCAATCTTGATGATACTTGCTGGCAATGACAAGTACACAAATCCCACTTGGCTCACCAAATTTTCTTCTTCTAGGTTGAAGCGTTTGGCTACAGTAGCAGTTTTTATATTTAGTTTTTCCTCTGTTGTCTCCTATATAGATAGATGAATTTGGAACTCTAAATCCAACATGGTTTGTAGTAGCTCTTTGAAACGTGACAAAATAAAGGAGTTCTCAGTTTTGTCTCTATGGTCTGTTTCCCCTTCAAGTAGCCATAGGCACAGATTGTGGAAAAGCATTTTCATTCAGAGGGGTTTCCAAGCTTCTAAGACATAAAGAGTTTCCGAAATATCAGCATAGATTTTTTCACCCAATCTTGATGATACTTGGTGGTAATGATCAGTACACAAATCCCACTTGGCACACCAAATTTTGTTCTTCTAGGTTGAAGCGTTCTTCTACAGTAGCAGTTTTTATATTTAGGTTTCACTCTGTGCTCTCCTATATAGATAGATGAAATTGGAACTCTTAATCCAACATGGTTTTAGTAGCTCTTTGAAACTTGACAAATAAAGAAGTTCTCAGTTTTGTTTCTATGGTTTGTTTCCTCTTCAAGTAGCCCTAAGTACAGAATGTGGAAAAGCACTTTCATTGAAAGGGGTTGCCAAGCTTCTAAGAAATAACGAGTCTCTGAAATACCAGCAAATGTTTTTTCACCCAATCTTGATGATACGTGGTGGTAATGATCAGTACACAAATTCCACTTGGCTCAACAAATTGTGTTCTTCTAGGTTGAAGCGGTCGTCTACAGTAGCAGTTTTTATATGTAGTTTTCACTCTCTTCTCTCTTATATAGATAGATGAATTTGGAACTCTATATCCAACATGGTTTGTATTAGCTCTTTGAAACTTGACAAAATAAAGGAGTTTTCAGTTTTGTCTCTATGGTTTGTTTCCTCTTCAAGTAGCCCTAGGCGGAGACTGTGGAAAAGCACTTTCATTGAAAGGGGTTGCCAAGCTTCCAAGAAATTACGAGTTTCCAAAATACCAGCACATATTTTTTCACCCAATCTTGATGATACGTGGTGGTAATGACAAGTACACAAATCCCACTTGGCTCACCAAATTTTGTTCTTCTAGGTTGAAGCGTTCGTCCATAGTAGCAGTTTTTATATTTAGGTTTCTCTCTGTTCTCTCCTATATAGATAGATGAATTTGGAACTCTAAATCCAACATGGTTTGTATTATCTCTTTGAAACCTGACAAAATAAAGGAGTGCTCAGTTTTGTCTCTATGGTTTTTTTCCTCTTCAAGTAGCCCTAAGCACAGAATGTGGAAAAGCACTTTCATTGAGAGGGGTTGCCAAGCTTCCAAGAAATTACGAGTTTCAGAAATACCAGCAAATATTTTTTCACCCAATCTTGATGATACTTGGTGGTAATGATCAGGACACAAATCCCACTTGGCTCACCAAATTTTGTTCTTCTAGGTTGAAGCGTTCGTTTACAGTAGCAGTTTTCATATTTAGGTTTCCCTCTGTTCTCTCCTATATAGATAGATGAATTTGGAACTCTAAATCCAACATGGTTTGTAGTAGCTTTTTGAAACTTGACAAAAAAAGTAGTTCTCAATTTTGTCTCTATGGTTTGTTTCCTCTTCAAGTAGCCCTAGGCAGAGACTGTGGAAAAGAACTTTCATTGAAAGGGGTTGCCAAGCTTCCAAGAAATTGCGAGTTTCCAAAATACCAGCACATATTTTTTCACCCAATCTTGATGATACATGGTGGTAATGACAAGTACACAAATCCCACTTGGCTCACCAAATTTTTTTCTTCTAGGTTAAAACTTTCGTCTATAGTAGCAGTTTTTATATTTAGGTTTCCCTCTGTTCTCTCCTATATAGATAGATGAATTTGGAACTCTAAATCCAACGTGGTTTATAGTAGCTCTTTTACACTTGACAAAAAAAAAAGCATTTCTCAGTTTTGTCTCTATGATTTGTTTCCTCTTCAAGTAGCAATAAGCAGAGAATGTGGAAAAGACCCTGCATTGAAAGGGCTTGCCAAGGTTCCAAGAAATTACGAGTTTCCGAAATACCAGCAAATATTTTTTCACCCAATCTTGATGATACTTGGTGGTAATGATCGGTTACCAAATCCCAATTGGCTCACCATATTTTGTTGTTCTACGTTGAAGCGTTCGGTTACAGTAGCAGTTTTTATTTTTAGGTTTCATTTTGTTGACTCCGATATAGATAGATGAATTTGGAACTCTAAATCCAACATGGTTTGTAGTAGCTCTGTGAAACTTGACAAATAAAGGAGTTCTCAGTTTTGTCTCTATGGTTTGTTTCCTCTTCAAGTAGCCATAGGCACTGACTGTGGAAAAGCATTTTCATTGAGAGGGGATGCCAAGCTTCAAAGAAATAACGAGTTTCCGAAATACCAGCAAATATTTTTTCACCCAATCTTGATGTTACGTGGTGGTAATGATCAGTACACAAATCCCACTTGGCTCACCGAATTTTGTTCTTCTAGGTTGAAGCGTTCATCTACAGTAGCAGTTTTTATATTTAGGTTTCACTCTGTTCCCTCCTATGTAGATAGATGAATTTGGAACTCTAAATCCAACATGGTTTGTAGTAGCTCTTTGAAACTTGACAAAATAAAGTAGTTCTCAGTTTTCTCTCTATGGTTTGTATCCTCTTCAAGTAGCCCTAGGCACAGACTATGGAAAAGCACTTTCATTGAGAGGGGTTGCCAAGCTTCTAAGAAATAACGAGTCTCCGAAATACCAGCAAATGTTTTTTCACCCAATCTTGATGATACGTGGTGGTAATGATCAGTACACAAATTCCACTTGGCTCAACAAATTGTGTTCTTCTAGGTTGAAGCGTTCGTTTACGGTAACAGTTTTTTTTTTTTTTTTTAGGTTTCACTCTGTTCTCATATATATAGATAGATGAACTTGGAACTCTAAATCCAACATGGTTTGTAGTAGCTTTTTGAAACTTGACAAAAAAAAAGTAGTTCTCAATTTTGTCTCTATGGTTTGTATCCTCTTCAAGTAGCCCTAGGCAGAGACTGTGGAAAAGCACTTTCATTGAAAGAGGTTGCGAACTTCCAAGAAATTACGAGTTTGCAAAATACCAGCACATATTTTTTCACCCAATCTTGATGATGCGTGGTGGTAATGACAAGTACACAAATCCCACTTGGCTCACCAAATTTTGTTCTTCTAGGTTGAATCGTTCGTTTACAGTAGCAGTTTTTATATTTAGGTGTCATTCTGTTCTATCCTATATAGATAGATGAATTTGGAACTCTAAATCCAACATGGTTTGTAGTAGCTCTTTGAAACTTGACAAAATAAAGCAGTTCTCAGTTTTGTCTCTATGGTTTGTTTTTTTCTTCAAGTAGCCCTAGGCACAGAATGTATAAAAGCACATTCATTGAGGGGGGTTGCCAAGCTTCTAAGAAATAACGAGTTTCCGAAATACCAGCAAATATTTTTTCACCCAATCTTGATGATACTTGGTGGTAATGATCAGGACACAAATCCCACTTGGCTCACCAATTTTTGTTCTTCCAAGTTGAAGCATTTGTCTACAGTAGCAGTTTTTATATTTAGGTTTCCCTCTGTTTCTCTCCTATATAGATAGATGAATTTGGAACTCTAAATCCAACATGGTTTGTAGTATCTCTTTGATACTTGACAAAATAAAGGAGTTCTCAGTTTTTCTCTATGGTTTGTTTCCTCGTCAAGTAGCGCTAAACAGAGACTGTGGAAAAGCACTTTCATTGAGAGGGGTTGCCAATGTTCAAAGAAATAACGAGTTTCCGAAATACCAGCAAATATTTTTTCACCCAAACTTGATGATACTTGGTCTTAATGATCAGCACACAAATCCCACTTGGCTCACCAACTTTTGTTCTTCTAGTTTGAAGCGTTCGTCTACAGTAGCAGTTTTTATATTTAGGTTTCCCTCTGTTCTCTCCTATATAGATAGATGAATTTGGAACTATAAATCCAACATTTTTTGTAGTAGCTCTTTGAAAATTGACAAAAAAAGTAGTTCTCACTTTTTTCTCTATGGTTTGTTTCCTCTTTAAGTAGCCCTAAGCAAAGACTGTGGAAAAGCACTTTCATTGAAAGGGGTTGCCAAGCTTCCAAGAAATTACGAGTTTCCGAAATACCAGCGAATGTTTTTTCACCCATCTTCATGATACTTGGTGGTAATGATCAGTACACAAATAACACTTGGCTCACCAAATTTTGTTCTTCTAGGTTTAAGCGTTCGTCTACAGTAGCAGTTTTTATTTTTAGGTTTCACTCTGTTCTCATATATATAGATAGATGAATTTGGAACTCTAAATCCAACATGGTTTGTAGTAGTTCTTTGAAACTTGAGAAAATAAAGGAGTTCTCAGTTTTGTCTCTATGGTTTATTTCCTCTTCAAGTAGCCCTAGGCAGAGACTGTGGAAAAGCACTTTTATTGAAAGGGGTTGCCAAGCTTCCAAGAATTTACGATTTTCCGAAATACCAGCAGATATTTTTTCACCCAATCTTGATGATACGTGATGGTAATGACAAGTACACAAATCCCACTTGGCTCACCAAATTTTGCTCTTCTAGGTTGAAGCGTTCGTTTACAGTAGCAGTTTTTATTTTTAGGTGTCAATCTGTTCTATCCTATATAGATAGATGAATTTGGAACTCTAAATCCAACATAGTTTGTAGTAGCTCTTTGAAACTTGAAAAATAAAGGAGTTCTCAGTTTTTTCTCTATGGTTTGATTCTTCTTCAAGTAGTCCTAAGCACAGACTGTGGAAAAGCATTTTCATTGAGAGGGTTTGCCAAGCTTCTAAGAAACAACGAGTTTCCAAAATACCAGCAAATATTTTTTCACCCCAATCTTGATGATACATGGTGGTAACGATCAGTACACGAATCCCACTTGGCTTACCAAATTGTGTTCTTCTAGGTTGAAGCGTTTGTCTACAGTAGCAGTTTTTATATGTAGGATTCACTCTGTTCTCTCCTATATAGATAGATGAATTTGGAACTCTAAATCCAACATGGTTTGTAGTAGCACTTTGAAACTTGGCAAAAAAAGAGAGTACTCAGTTTTATCTCTATGGTTTGTTTACTCTTCAAGTAGCCCTAACCACAGGCTGTGGAAAAGCACTTTCATTGAGAGGGGTTGCCAAGCTTCTAAGAAATGACGAGTTTCCGAAATACCAGCAAATATTTTTTCACCCAATCTTGATGATACTTGGTCTTAATGGTCAGTACAGAAATCCCACTTGGCTCACCAAATTTTGTTCTTCTAGGTTGAAGTGTTCGTCTACAGTAGCAGTTTTTATATTTTGGTTCCCTCTGTGCTCTCCAACATAGATAGATGAATTTGGAACTCTAAATCCAAGATGGTTTGTAGTAGCTCTTTGAAAACTTGACAAAATAAAGGTGTTCTCAGTTTTTTCTCTATGGTTTGATTCTTCTTCAAGTAGGCCTAAGCACAGACTGTGAAAAAGCATTTTCATTGAGAGGGTTTGCCAAGCTTTTAAGAAACAACGAGTTTCCAAAATCCCAGCAAATATTTTTTCATCCAATCTTGATGATACTTGGTGGTAATGATCAGTATACAAATGCCACTTGGCTCACCAAATTTTGTTATTCCAGGTTGAAGCGTTAGTCTACAGTAGCAGTTTTTATATTTAGGTTTCCCTCTGTGCTCTCCTATATAGATAGATGAAATTGGAACTCTAAATCCACATGGTTTTTAGTAGGTCTTTCAAACTTGACAAAATAAAGGAGTTCTCAGTTTTGTCTCTATGGTTTGTTTCCTCTTCAATTAGCCCTAATCAAAGACTGTGGAAAAGCATTTTCATTGAGAGGGTTTGCCAAGCTTCTAAGAAATAACGAGTTTCTGAAATACCAGCAAATATTTTTTCACCCAATCTTGATGATACTTGGTGGTAATGATCAGGACACAAATCCCACTTGGCTCACCAAATTTTGTTCTTCTAGGTTGAAGCGTTCGTCTACAGTAGCAGTTTTTATATTTAGGTTTCCCTCTGTGCTCTCCTATATAGATAGATGATTTTGGAACTCTAAATCCAACATGGTTTGTAGTAGCTCTTTGAAACTTGACAAATAAAGGAGTTCTCAGTTTTGTCTCTATGGTTTGTTTCCTCTTCAAGTAGCCGTAGGCACAGAATGTGGAAAAGCACTTTCATTGAAAGGGGTTGCCAAGCTTCTAAGAATTAACGAGTTTCCGATATACCAGCAAATATTTTTTCACCCAATCTTGATGATACTTGGTGGCAATGATCAGAACACAAATCCCACTTGGCTCACCAAATTGTGTTCTTCCATGTTGAAACGTTCGTCTACAGTAGCAGTTTTTATATTTAGTTTTCCCTGTGTTGTCTCCTCTATACATAGATAAATTTGGAACTCTAAATCAAACATGGTTTTAGTAGCTCTTTGAAACTTGACAAAAAAAAGTGGTTCTCAGTTTTGTCTCTATGGTTTGTTTCCTTTTCAAGTAGCCCTCTGCAGAGACTGTGGAAAAGCACTTTCATTGAAAGGGGTTGCCAAGCTTCCAAGAAATTACGATTTTCCGAAATACAAGCAAATATTTTCCACCCAATCTTGATGATACGTGGTGGTAATGACAAGTACACAAATTCCACTTGGCTCAACAAATTGTGTTCTTCTAGGTTGAAGCGTTTGTTTACAGTAGCAGTTTTTATTTTTAGGTGTCACTCTGTTCTGTCCTATATAGATAGATGAATATGGAACTCTAAATCCGACATGGTTTGTAGCAGCTCTTTGAAACTTGACAATATAAAGGAGTTCTCAGTTTTTTCTCTATGGTTTGTTTCCTCTTCAAGTAGCCCTAAGCAGAGACTGTGGAAAAGCACTTTCATTGAAAGGGATTGCCAAGATTCCAGGAAATTACGATTTTCCAAAATACCAGCAATATTTTTTCACCCAATCTTCATGATACCTGTTGGTAATGACAAGTACACAAATCCCAATTGGCTCACCAAATTTTGTTCTTCTAGTTTGAAGCGTTCGTTTACAGTAGCAATTTTTATTTTTAGGTTTCTCTCTGTTCTCAAATATATAGATAGATGAATTTGGAACTCTAATCCAACATGGTTTGTAGTAGCCCTTTGAAACTTGATAAAATAATGGTGTTCTCTGTTTTGTCTCTATGGTTTGTTTTCTCTTCAAGTAGCCCGAGGCACAGACTGTGGATAAGCACTTCAATTGAAAGGGGTTGCCAAGCTTCCAGAAATAACGAGTTTCCGAAATACCAGCAAATATTTTTTCACCCAATCTTGATGATACTTGGTGGTAATTATCTGTACACAATTTCCACTTGACTCACTAAATTTTGTTCTTCAAGTTTGAAGCGTTCGTTTACAGTAGCAGTATACTTTTAGGTTTCCGTCTGTTCTCTCCTATATAGATAGATGACTTTGGAACTCTAAATCCAACATGGTTTGTAGTAGCTCTTTGATACTTGACAAAATAATGTAGTTCTCAGTTTTGTCTCTTTGATTTGTTTCCTCTTCATGTAGCCCTAAGCAGAGACTGTGGAAAAGCACTTTCATTGGAAGGGTTTGCTAAGCATCCAAGAAATTACGAGTTTCCGAAATACCAGCAAATATTTTCTCACCCAATCTTGATGATACCTGGTGGTAATCTTCGGTACACAAATCCCACTTGGCTCACCAAATTTCGTTCTTCTAGGTTGAAGCGTTCGTTTACATTACAGTAGTAGTTTTTATTTTTAGGCGTCACTCTGTTCTATCCTATATAGATAGATGAATTTGGAACACTAAATCCAACATGGTTTGTAGTAGCCGTTTGAAACTTGATAAAACAAAGGAGTTCTCTGTTTTGTCTCTATGGTTTGTTTCCTCTTCAAGTAGCCCTAGGCACAGACTGTGGAAAAGCACTTTCATTGAGAGGGATTGCCAAGCTTCTAAGAAATACCCAGTTTCAGAAATACCTGCAAATATTTTTTCACCCAATCTTGATGATACGTGGTGGTAATGACAAGTACACAAATCCCACTTGGCTCACCAAATTTTGTTCTTCTAGGTTGAAGCGTTTGTTTAAAGTAGCAGTTTATATTTTTAGGATTCACTCTGTTCTCAAATATATAGAAAGATGAATTTGGAACTCTAAATTAAACATAGTTTGTAGTAGCTCTTTGAAACTTGACAAAATAAAGGAGTTCTCACTTTTTTCTCTATGGTTTCTTTCCTCTTCAAGTAGCCCTAAGCTGAGACTGTGGAAAAGCACTTTCATTGAAAGAAGTTGCCAAGCTTCCAAGAAATTAACAGTTTCCGAAATACCAGCAAATATTTCTTACCCAATCTTTATGATATGTAGTGGTAATGACAAGTACACAATCCCACTTGGCTCACCAAATTTTGTTCTTCTAGGTTGAAGCGTTCGTTTCCAGTAGCAGTTTTTATTTTTAGGTTTCACTCTGTTCTCAAATATATAGAAAGATGAATTTGGAACTCTAAATTCAACATGGTTTGTAGTAGCTCTTTGAATCTTGACAAAATAAGGAGTTCTCAGTTTTGTCTCTATGGTTTGTTTTCTCTTCAAGTAGCCCTAGTAAGAGACTGTGGAAAAGCACTTTCATTGAAAGGGGTTGCCAAGCTTCCAAAAAATTACGATTTTCCGAAATACCAGCAAATATTTTTTCACCCAATCTTGATGATACGTGGTGGTAATGACAAGTAGACAAATCCCACTTGGCTCACCAAATTTCGTTCTTCTAGGTTGAAGCGTTCGTTTACAGTAGCAGTTTTTATTTTTAGTTGTCACACTGTTCTATCCTATATAGATAGATGAATTTGGAACTCTAAATCCAACATAGTTTGTAGTAGCTCTTTGAAACTTGACAAAATAAAGGATTTCTCAGTTTTTTCTCTATGGTGTGTTTCCTCTTCAAGTAGCCATAAGCTGAGACTGTGGAAAAGCACTTTCATTGAAAGGGGTTGCCAAGCTTCCAAGAAATTACCAGTTTCCAAAATAGCAGCAAATATTTTTTCACCCAATCTTCATGATACGTAGTGGTAATGACAAGTACACAATCTCACTTAGCTCACCAAATTTTGTTCTTCTAGGTTGAAGCGTTCGTTTACAGTAGCAGTTTTTATTTTTAGGTTTCATCCTGTTCTCAAATATATAGAAAGATGAATTTGGAACTCTAAATCCAACATGGTTTGTAGTAGCTCTTTGAAACTCGACAAAATAAAGGAGTTCTCAGTTTTGTCTCTATGGTTTGTTTCCTCTTCAAGTAGCCCTAGGCATATAATGTCAAAAAGCACTTTTATTGAGAGGGGTTGCCAAGGTTCTAAGAAATAACGAGTTTCCGAAATACCAGAAAATATTTTTTCACCCAATCTTGATGATACTTGGTGGTAATGATCATACACAAGTCCCATTTGGCTCACCAAATTTTCTTCTTCTAGGTTGAAGCGTTCGTCTACAGTAGCATTTTATATATTTAGGTTTCACTCTGATCTCTCCTATATAGATAGATGAATTGGGAACTCTAAATCCAACGTGGTTGGTAGTAGCTCTTTAAAACTTCACAAAATAAAGGAGTTCTCAGTTTTGTCTCTATGGTTTGTTTCCTCTTCAAGTAGCCCTAGGCAAGGAATGTGGTAAAGCGCTTTCATTGAGAGGGGTTGCCAAGCTTCTAAGAAATAACGAGTTTCCGAAATACCAGCAAATATTTTTTCACCCAATCTTGATGATACTTGGTGGTAATGATCAGTACACAAATCGCACTTGGCTCACCAAATTTTGATCTTGTAAGTGAAGCATTCGTCTAAAGTAGCAGTTTTTATGTTTAGGTTTCCCTCTGTTCTCTCCTATATAGATAGATGAATTTCAACTCTAAATCCAACATGGTTTGTAGTAGCTCTCTGAAACTTGACAAAATAAAGGAGTTGTAACTTTTCTCACTATGGTTTGTTTCCTCTTCAAGTAGCACTAAGCATAGACTGTGGAAAAGCACTTTTATTTAGAGGGGTTGCCAAAGTTCTAAGAAATAACGAGTTTCCGAAATACCAGCAAATATTTTTTCATCCAATCTTGATGATTCTTGGTGGTAATGATCAGTACACAAATCCCACATATCTCACCAAATTTTGTTCTTCTAGGTTGAAGCGTTCGTCTACAGTAGCAGTTTTTATATTTAGGTTTCCCTCTGTGCTTTCCTATATAGATAGATGAATTTGGAACTCTAAATCCAACATGGTTTGTAGTAGCTCTTTTAAACTTGACAAAATAATGGAGTTCTCAGTTTTGTCTCTATGGTTTGTTTTCTCTTGAAGTAGCCCTAGGAAGAGACTGTAGAAAAGCACTTTCATTGATAGGGGTTGCCAAACTTGCAAGAAATTACGATTTTCCGAAATACCAGCAAATATTTTTTCACCCAATCTTGATGATACGTAGTGGTAATGACAAGGATACAATCTCACTTAGGTCACCAAATTTTGTTCTTCTAGGTTGAAGCGTTCGTTTACAGTTGCAGTTTTTATTTTTAGGTGTCACTCTGTTCTATCCTATATAGATAGATGAATTTGGAACTCTAAATCCAACATGGTTTGTAGTACCTCTTTGAAACTTGACAAAATAAAGGAGTTCTCAGTTTTGTCTCTATGGTTTGTTTCCTCTTCAAGTAGCCCTAGGCACAGAATGTGGAAAAGCACTTTCATTGAGAGGGGTTGCCAAGCTTCTAAGAAGTAACGAGTTTTCGAAATTCCAGCAAATATTTTTTCACCCAATCTTGATGATACTTGGTCTAATGATCAGTACACAAATCCCAGTTGGCTCACCAAATTTTTTCTTCTAGATTGAAGCATTCCTCTACAGTAGCAGTTTTTATATTTAGGTTTCCCTCTGTGCTCTCCTATATAGGTAGATGAATTTGGAACTCTAAATCCAACATGGTTTGTAGTAGCTCTTTGAAACTTGACAAAATAAAAAAAGTTCTCAGTTTTGTCTCTATGGTTTGTTTCCTCTTCAAGTAGCCCTAGGCATATACTGTGGAAAAGCACTTTTATTGAGAGAAGTTGCCAAGGTTCTTAGAAATAACAAGTTTCCGAAATACCAGAAAATATTTTTTCACCCAATCTTGATGATACTCGGTGGTAATGATCAGGAGAAAAATCCCACTTGGCTCACCAAATTTTTTTCTTCTAGGTTGAAGCGTTTGTCTACAGTAGCAGTTTTTATATTTGGGTTTCCCTCTGTTCTCTCCTATATAGATAGATGAATTTGGAACTCTAAATCCAACGTGGTTTGTAGTAGGTCTTTGAAACTTGACAAAAAAAGTAGTTCTCAGTTTTGTCTCTATGGTTTTTTACCTCTTCAAGTAGCCCTAGACACAGAATGTGGAAAAGCACTTTCATTGAGAGTGGTTGCCAAGCTTCTAAGAAATAATGAGTTTCAGAAATACTAACAAATATTTTTTCACCCACTTGATGATATCTGGTGGTAATGATCAGTACACTAATCCCACTTCGCTCACCAAATTTTGTTCTTCTAGGTGAAGCGTTCGTCTACAGTAGCAGTTTTTATATTTAGGTTTCCCTCTGTGCTCTCCTATATAGGTAGAAGAATTTTTAACACTAAATCCAACATGGATTGTAGTATCTCTTTGAAATTGGACAAAATAAAGGAGTTTTCAGTTTTGTCTCTATGGTTTGTTTCCTCTTCAAGTAGCCCTAGGCACAGACTGTGGAAAAGCACTTTCATTGAAAGGGGTTGCCAAGTTTCCAAGAAATTACGATTTTCCGAAATACCAGCAAATATTTTTTCACCCAATCTTTATGATACGTGGTGGTAATGAGAAGTACACAAATCCACGTTGGCTCACCAAATTTTGTTCATCTAGGATGAAGCGTTCGTTTACATTAGCAGTTTTTATTTTTAGGTGTCATTCTGTTCTATCCTATATAGATAGATGATTTGGAACTCTAAATCCAACATGGTTTGTAGTAGCTCTTTGAAACTTGACAAAAAAAAAGTAGTTCTCAGTTTTTTCTCTATGATTTGTTTCCTCTTCATGTAGCCCTAAGCACAGACTGTGGAAAAGCACTTTCATTGAGAGGGGTTGCCAAGCTTCCAAGAAATTACGAGTTTCTGAAAGACCAGGAAATATTTTTTCACCCAATCTTGGTGATACTTGGTGGTAATGATCAGTACACAAATCCCACTTGGCTCACCAAATTTTGTTCTTCTAGGTTGAAGAGTTCGTCTATAGTAGCAGTTTTTATATTTCGGTTTCCCTCTGTTCTCTTCTATATAGATAGATGAATTTGGAACTCTAAATACAACATGGTTGGTAGTAGATCTTTGAAACTTGACAAAAAAAAAGCAGTTCTCAGTTTTGTCTCTATGATTTGTTTCCTCTTAAAGTACCAATAAGCACAGACTGTGGAAAAGCACTTTCATTGAAAGGGGTTGACAATCTTCCAAGAAATTACGAGTTTCCGAAATACCAGCAAATATTTTTTCACCCAATCTTGATGATACTTGGTGGTAATGGTCAGTAGACAAATCCCACTTGGCTCACCAAATTTTTTTCTTCTAGGTTGAAGCGTTGTCTACAGTAGCAGTTTTTATGTTTAGGTTTCACTCCGTTCTCTTGTATATAGATAGATGAATTTGGAACTCTAAATCCAACATGGTTTGAAGTAGCTCTTTGAAACTTGACAAAATAAAGCAGTTCTCAGTTTTGTCTCTAAGGTTTGTTTCCTCTTCAAGTAGCTGTAGGCACAGACTGTTGAAAAGCACTTTCATTTAGAGGGGATGCCAAACTTCCAAAAAATTACGAGTTTCCAAAATACCAGCAAATATTTTTTGACCCAATCTTGATGATACGTGGTGGTCATGACAAGTACACAAATCCCACTTGGCTCAGCAAATTTTGTTCTTCTAGGTTGAAGCGTTCATTTACAGTAGCAGTTTTTATTATTAGGTATCACTCTGTTCTATCCTATATAGATAGATGAATTTGGAACTCTAAATCCAACATAGTTTGTAGTAGCTCTTTGAAACTTAAAAAAATTAAGGAGTTCTCAGTTGTGTCTGTAAGGTTTGTTTCCTCTTCAAGTAGCCATAGGCACAGACTGTGCAAAAGCACTTTCATTGAGAGGGATTGCCAAGCTTCTAAGAAATAACGAGTTTCCGAAATACCAGCAAATACTGTTTCACCCAATCTTGATGATAATTGGTGGTAATGATCAGTACACAAATCCCACTTGGCTCACCAAATTTTCTTCTTCTAGGTTGAAGCGTTCGTGTAGAGTAGCAGTTTTTATATTTAGGTTTTACTCTGTTGTCTCCTATATAGATAGATGAATTTGAAACTCTAAATCCAACATGGTTTGTAGTAGCTCTTTGAAACTTGACGAAATAAAGGAGTTCTCAGTTGTGTCTCTAAGGTTTGTTTCCTCTTCAAGTAGCTGTAGGCACAGACTGTTGAAAAGCACTTTCATTTAGAGGGGATGCCAAACTTCTAAGAAATATCGAGTTTCCGAAATACCAGCAAATATTATTTCCCCAATCTTGATGACACTTGGTGGTAATGATCGGTACACAAATCCCACTTGACTTACCTAATTTTGTTCTTCTAGGTTGAAGCGTTCGTTTACAGTAGCAGTTTATATATTTAGGTTTCACTCTGTTCTCTCTTATATAGATAGATGAATTTGCAACTCTAAATTCAACATGGTTGTTAGTAGCTCTTTGAAACTTGAGAAAATAAAGGAGTTCTCAGTTTTGTCTCTATGGTTTGTTTTCTATTCAAGTAGCCATAGGCACTGACTGTGGAAAAGCATTTTCATTGAGAGGGGTTGCCAAGCTTCTAAGAAATAACGAATCTCCGAAATACCAGCAAATATTTTTTCACCCAATCTTGAGGATACTTGGTGGTAATGATCAGTACACAAATCCCACTTGGCTCACCAAATTTTGTTCTTCTAGGTTGAAGCGTTCGTCTACAGTAGCAGTTTTTATTTTTAGGTTTCGGTCTGTGCTCTCCCATATAGATAGATGAATTTGGAACTCTAAATCCAACATGGTTTGCAGTAGCTCTTTGAAACTTGACAAAATAAAGGAGTTCTCAGTTGTGTCTCTACGGTTTGTTTCCTCTTCAACTAGCCCTAGCCAGAGACTGTGGAAAAGCACTTTCATTGAAAGGGGTTGCCAAGCTTCCAAGAAATTACGATTTTCCGAAATACCAGCAAATATTTTTTCACCCAATCTTGATGATACGTGGTGGTAATGACAAGTACACAAATCCCAGTTGGCTCACCAAATTTTGTTCATCTAGGATGAAGCGTTCGTTTACATTAGCAGTTTTTATTTTTAGGTGTCATTCTGTTCTATCCTATATAGATAGATGAATTTGGAACTCTAAATCCAACATGGTTTGTAGTAGCTCTTTGAAACGTGAAAAAAAAGTTGTTCTCAGTTTTTTCTCTATGATTTGTTTCCTCTTCATGTAGCCCTAAGCACAGACTGTGGAAAAGCACTTTCATTGAGAGGGGGTTGCCAATCTTCCAAGAAATTACGAGTTTCCGAAATACCAGCAAATATTTTTTCACCCAATCTTGGTGATACTTGGTGGTAATGATCAGTACACAAATCCCACTTGGCTCACCAAATTTTGTTCTTCTAGGTTGAAGAGTTCGTCTATAGTAGCAGTTTTTATATTTCGGTTTCCCTCTGTTCTCTTCTATATAGATAGATGAATTTGGAACTCTAAATACAAATGGTTGGTAGTAGCTCTTTGAAACTTGACAAAAAAAAGCAGTTCTCAGTTTTGTCTCTATGATTTGTTTCCTCTGAAAGTACCAATAAGCACAGACTGTGGAAAAGCACTTTCATTGAAAGGGGTTGACAATCTTCCAAGAAATTACGAGTTTCCGAAACACCAGCAAATATTTTTTCACCCAATCTTGATGATACTTGGTGGTAATGGTCAGTAGACAAATGCCACTTGGCTCACCAAATTTTCTTCTTCTAGGTTGAAGCGTTGTCTACAGTAGCAATTTTTATGTTTAGGTTTCACTCCGTTCTCTCGTATATAGATTGATGAATTTGGAACTCTAAATCCAACATGGTTTGAAGTAGCTCTTTGAAAATAAACAAAATAAAGGAGTTCTCAGTTTTGTCTCTAAGGTTTGTTTCCTCTTCAAGTAGCCCTAGGCATCGACTCTGGAAAAGCACTTTCATTGAGAGGGGTTGCCAAGGTTCTAAGAAATAACGAGATTCCGAAATACCAGCAAACATTTTTTCACCCAATCTTGATGATACTTGGTGGTAATGATCAGGACACAAATACCACTTGGCTCACCAAATTTTGTTCTTCTAAGTTGAAGCGTTCGTCTACAGTAGCAGATTTTATATTTAGGTTTCCCTCTGTTCTCTTCTATATAGATAGATGAATTTGGAACTCTAAATCCAACATGGTTGGTAGTAGCTCTTTGAAACTTGACAAAAAAAAGCAGTTCTCAGTTTTGTCTCTATGATTTGCTTCCTCTTAAAGTAGCAATAAGCACAGACTGTGGAAAAGCACTTTTATTGAAAGGGGTTGCCAATCTTCCAAGAAATTACGAGTTTACGAAATACCAGCAAATATTTTTTCACCCAATCTTGATGATACTTGGTGGTAATGGTCAGTAGACAAATCCCACTTGGCTCACCAAATTTTCTTCTTCTAGGTTGAAGCGCTGTCTACAGTAGCAGTTTTTATGTTTAGGTTTCCCTCCGTTCTCTCGTATATAGATAGATGAATTTGGAAATCTAAATCCAACATGGTTTGAAGTAGCTTTTTGAAACTAAACAAAATAAAGGAGTTCTCAGTTTTGTATCAATGGTTTGATTCCTCTTCAAGTAGCCCTAGGCATCGACTCTGGAAAAGCACTTTCATTGAGAGTGGTTGCCAAGGTTCTAAGAAATAACGAGATTCCGAAATACCAGCAAACATTTTTTCACCCAATCTTGATGATACTTGGTGGTAATGATCAGGACACAAATCCCACTTGGCTCACCAAATTTTATTCTTCTAAGTTGAAGCGTTCGTCTACAGTAGCAGTTTTTATATTTAGGTTTCCCTCTGTTCTCTCCTAAATAGATAGATGAATTTGGAACTCTAAATCCAATATGGTTTGTAGTAGCTCTTTGAAACTTGACAAAAAAAGGAGTTCTCAGTTTTGTCTCTATGGTTTGTTTTCTCTTCAAGTAGCCATAGGCACTGACTGTGGAAAAGCATTTTCATTGAGAGGGGTTGCCAAGCTTCTAAGAAATAACGAATCTCCGAAATACCAGCAAATATTTTTTCACCCAATCTTGATGATACGTGGTGGTAATGACAAGTACACAAATCCCACTTGGCTCAGCAAATTTTGTTCTTCTAGGTTGAAGCGTTCGTTTACAGTAGCAGTTTTTATTTTTAGGTTTCACTCTGTTCTCAAATATATAGATAGATGAATTTGGAACTCTAAATCCAACATGGTTTGTAATAGCTTTTTGAAACTTGACAAAATAAAGGAGTCCTCAGGTTTGTCTCTATGGTTTTTTCCTCTTCAAGTAGCCCTAGGAAGAGACTGTGGAAAAGCACTTTCATTGAAAGGGGTTGCCAAGCTTCCAAGAAATTACGAGTTTCTGAAATACCAGCAAATATTTTTTCACCCAATCTTGATGATACGTGGTGGTAATGACAAGTACACAAATCCCACTTGGCTCACCAAATTTTGTTCTTCTAGGTTGAAGCGTTCGTTTACAGTAGCAGTTTTTATTATTAGGTGTCACTCTGTTCTATCCTATATAGATAGATGAATTTGGAACTCTAAATCCAACACAGTTTGCAGTAGCTCTTTGAAACTTGACAAAATGAAGGAGTTCTCAGTTGTGTCTGTAAGGTTTGTTTCCACTTCAAGTAGCCATAGGCACAGACTGTGCAAAAGCACTTTCATTGATAGGGATTGCCAAGCTTCTAAGAAATAACGAGTTTCCGAAATACCAGCAAATACTTTTTCACCCTATCTTGATGATACTTGGTGGTAATGATCAGTACACAAATCCCACTTGGCTCACCAAATTTTCTTCTTCTAGATTGAAGCGTTCGTGTAGAGTAGCAGTTTTTATATTTAGGTTTTCCTCTGTTGTCTCCTATATAGATAGATGAAGTTGGAACTCTAAATCCAACATGGTTTGTAGGAGCTCCTTGAAACTTGACGAAATAAAGGAGTTCTCAGTTGTGTCTCTAAGGTTTGTTTCCTATTCACGTAGCTGCAGGCACAGACTGTTGAAAAGCACTTTAATTTAGAGGGGATGCCAAACTTCTAAGAAATTTCGAGTTTCCGAAATACCAGCAAATATTTTTTCACCCAATCTTGATGATACTTGGTGGTAATGATCGGTGCACAAATCCCACTTGACTCACCCAATTTTGTTCTTCTAGTTTGAAGCGTTCGTTTACAGTAGCTATTTATATTTTTAGGTTCCCCTCTGTTCTCTCCTATATAGATAGATGAATTTGGAACTCTAAATCCAACATGGTTTGTAGTAGCTCTTCGAAACTTGACAAAAAAAGTAGTTCTCAGTTTTGACTCTATGATTTGTTTCGTCTTCATGTATCCCTAAGCACAGACTGTGGAAAAGCACCTTCTTTGAGAGGGGTTGCCAAGCTTCCAAGAAATTACGAGTTTTCGAAATACCAGCAAATATTTTTTAACCCAATCTTGAAGATACTTGGTTGTAATGGTCAGTAGACAAATCCCACTTGGCTCACCAAATTTTCTTCTTCTAGTTTGAAGCATCGTCTACAGTTGCAGTTTTTATATTTAGGTTTCCATCCGTTCTCTCCTATATAGATAGATGATTTTGGATCTCTAAATCCAACATGGTTTGAAGTAGCTCTTTGAAACTAAACAAAATAAAGGAGTTCTCAGTTTTGTCTCTATGGTTTGTTTCCTCTTCATGTAGCCCTAGGCATCGACTCTGGAAAAGCACTTTCATTGAGAGGGGTTGCCAAAGTTCTAAGAAATAATGAGATTCCAAAATACCAGCAAACATTTTTTCACCCAATCTTGTTGATACATGGTGGTAATTATCAGGACACAAATCCCACTTGGCTCACCAAATTTTGTTCTTCTAGGTTGAAGCGTTCGTCTATAGTAGCAGTTTTTATATTTAGGTTTCCCTCTGTTCTCTTCTAGATAGATAGATGAATTTGGAACTCTAAATCCAACAAGGTTTGTAGTAGCTCTTTGAAACTTGACAAAAAAAAGGAGTTCTCAGTTTTGTCTCTATGGATTGTTTTCTCTTCAAGTAGCCATAGGCACTGACTGTGCAAAAGCATTTTCATTGAGAGGGGTTGCCACGCTTCTAAGAAATAACGAATCTCCGAAATACCAGCAAATATTTTTTCACCCAATCTTGATGATACGTGGTGGTAATGACAAGTACAAAAATCCCACTTGGCTCAACAAATTTTGTTCTTCTAGGTTGAAGCGTTCGTTTACAGTATCAGTTTTTATTTTTAGGTTTCACTCTGTTCTCAAATATATAGATAGATGAATTTGGAACTCTAAATCCAACATGGTTTGAAATAGCTTTTTGAAACTTGACAATTCAAGGAGTTCTCAGGTTTGTCTCTATGGTTTTTCCTCTTCAAGTAGCCCTAGGAAGAGACTGTGGAAAAGCACTTTCATTGAAAGGGGTTGCCAAGCTTCCAAGAAATTACGAGTTTCTGAAATACCAGCAAATATTTTTTCACCAAATCTTGATGACACGTGGTGGTAATGACAAGTACACAAATCCCACTTGGCTCACCAAATTTCGTTCTTCTAGGTTGAAGCGTTCGTTTTCAGTAGCAGTTTTTATTATTAGGTGTCACTCTGTTCTATCCTATATAGATAGATAAATTTGGAACTCTAAATCCAACATAGTTTGTAGTAACTCTTTGAAACTTGACAAAATGAAGGAGTTCTCAGTTGTGTCTGTAAGGTTTGTTCCACTTCAAGTAACCATAGGCACAGACTGTGTAAAAGCACTTTCATTGAGAGGGATTGCCAAGCTTCTAAGAAATAACGAGTTTCCGAAATACCAGCAAATACTTTTTCACCCAATCTTGATGATACCTGGTGGTAATGATCAGTACACAAATCCCACTTGGCTCACCAAATTTCGTTCTTCTAGGTTGAAGCGTTCCTCTACAGTAGCAGTTTTTATTTTTAGGTTTCCGTCTGTACTCTCCCATATAGATAGATGAATTTGGAACTCTAAATCCAACATGGTTTGCAGTAGCTCTTTTAAACTTGACAAAATAAAGGAGTTCTCAGTTGTGTCTCTACGGTTTGTTTCCTCTTCAAGTCGCCCTAGGCAGAGACTGTGGAAAAGCAATTTCATTGAAAGGGGTTGCCAAGCTTCCTTGAAATTACGATTTTCCGAAATACAAGCATATATTTTTTCACCCAAACTTGATGATACGTGGTGGTAATGACAAGTACACAAATCCCAGTTGGCTCACCAAATTTTGTTCTTCTAGGATGAAGCGTTCGTTTACATTAGCAGTTTTTATTTTTAGGTGTCATTCTGTTCTATCCTATATAGATAGATGAATTTGGAACTCTAAATCCAACATGGTTTGTAGTAGCTCTTTGAAACTTGACAAAATAAAGGAGTTCTCAGTTTTTTCTCTATGGTTTGTTTCCTCTTCAAGTAGCCCTAAGCAGAGAATGTGGAAAAGCACTTTAATTGAAAGGGGTTGCCAAGCTTCCAAGAAATTACGATTTTCCGAAATACCAGCAAATATTTTTTACCTAGTCTTGATGATACATGGTGGTAATGACAAGTACACAAATCCAAATTGGCTCACCAAATTTTGTTCTTCTAGGTTGAAGCGTTCGTTTACAGTAGCAGTTTATAATTTTAGGTTTCAGTCTGTTCTCAAATATATAGATAGATGAATTTGGAACTCTAAATCCAACATGGTTTGAAGTAGCTCTTTGAAACTTGACAAAAAAAAGTAGTTATCAGTTTTGTCTCTATGATTTGTTTCCTCTTCAAGTAGCAATAAGCAGAGACTGTGGAAAAGCAATTTCATTGAAAGCGGTTGCCAATCTTCCAAGAAATTACGAGTTTCCGAAATTCCAGCAAATATTTTTTCACCCAATCTTGAGGATACTTGGTGGTAATGATAAGTACACAAATCCCACTTGGCTCATTAAATTTTGTTCTTCTAGGTTGAAGCGTTTGTCTACAGTAGCAGTTTTTATATTTAGTTTTCACACTCTTCTCTCCTATATAGATAGATGAATTTTGAACTCTAAATCCAACATGGTTTGTAGTAGCTCTTTGAAACCTGACAAAAAATGTAGTCCTCAGTTTTGTCTATATGGTTTGTAACCTCTTCATGTAACCCTAGGCACAGATTGTGGAAAAGCACTTTCATTGTGAGGGGT
>NW_027515163.1:46083-68271 GCF_048772815.1 Callospermophilus lateralis
TCCTAGTTTTGTCTCTATGGTTTGTTTCCTCTTCAAGTAGCCCTACGCACAGACTGTGGAAAAGCACTTTCATTGGAGGGGTTGCCAAGCTTCTAAGAAATAACGAGTTCCCGAAATACCAGCAAATACTTTTTCACCCAATCTTGATGATACTTGGTGCTAATGATCAGTACACAAATCCCACTTGGCTCACCAAATTTTGTTCTTCTAGGTTGAAGCGTTCGTCTACAGTAGCAGTTTTTATATTTAGGTTTCCCTCTGTTTTCTCATATATAGATAGATGAATTTGGAACTCTAAATCCAACATGGTTTGTAGTAGCTCTTTGAAACTTGACAAAATAAAGGAGTTCTCAGTTTTGTCTCTATGGTTTGTTTCCTCTTCAAGTAGCCCTATGCACAGACTGTGGGAAAGCACTTTCATTGAGAGGGGTTGCCAAGCTTCTAAGAAATAACGAGTTTCCGAAATACCAGCAAATATTTTTTCACAGAATCTTGATGATACTTGTTGCTAATGATCAGTACACAAATCCCACTTGGCTCACCAAATTTTGTTCTTCTAGGTTGAAGCGTTCGTCTACAGTAGCAGTTTTTATATTTAAGTTTCCCTCTATTCTCTCCTATATAGATGGATGAATTTGGAACTCTAAATCTAACATGGTTTGTAGTAGCTCTTTGAAACTTGACAAAATAAAGGAGTTCTCAGTTTTGTCTCTATGGTTTGTTTCCTCTTCAAGTAGCCCTAGGCACAGACTGTGGAAAAGCACTTTCATTGAGAGGGGTTGCCAAGCTTCTAAGAAATAACGAGTTTCCGAAATACCAGCAAATATTTTTTCACCCAATCTTGATGATACTTGGTGGTAATGATCACTACACAAATCTCACTTGGCTCACCAAATTTTGTTCTCCTAGGTTGAAGCGTTCGTCTACAGTAGCAGTTTTTACATTTACGTTTCACTCTTTTCTCTCCTATATAGATAGATGAATTTGGAACTCTAAATCCAACATGGATTGTAGTAGCTCTTTGAAACTTGATAAAATAAAGGAGTTCTCAGGTTTGTCTCTATGGTTTGTTTCCTCTTCAAGTAGCCCTAGGCACAGACTGTGGAAAAGCACTTACATTGAGAGAGGTTGCCCAACTTCTAAGAAATAACGAGTTTCCGAAATACCAGCAAATATTTTTTCACCCAATCTTGATGATACTTGGTGGTAATGATCAGTACACCAATCCCACTTGGCTCACCAAATTTTGTTCTTCTAGGTTGAAGCGTTCATCTACAGTAGCAGTTTTTATATTTAGGTTTCTCTCTGTTCTCACCTGTATAGATAGATGAATTTGGAACTCTAAATCCAACATGGATTGTAGTAGCTCTTTGAAACTTGACAAAATAAGGGAGTTCTCAGTTTTGTCTCTATGGTTTGTTTCCTCTTCAAGTAGCCCTAATCACAGACTGTGGAAAAGCACTTTCATTGAGAGGGGTTGCCAAGCTTCTAAGAAATAACGAGTTTCCGAAATACCAGCAAATATTTTTTCACCCAATCTTGATGATACTTGGTGTTAATGATCAGTACACAAATCCCACTGGGATCACCAAATTTTGTTCTTCTAGGTTGAAGCGTTCGTCTACAGTAGCAGTTTTTATATATAGTTTTCCCTCTTTTCTCTCCTATATAGAAAGATGAATTTGGAACACTAAATAAAACACGGTTTGTAGTAGCTCTTTGAAACTTGAAAAAATAAAGGAGTTCTCAGTTTTGTCTCTATGGTTTGTTTAATCTTCAAGTAGCCCTAGGCTCAGACTGTGGAAAAGCACTTTCATTGAGAGGGGTTGCCAATCTTCAAAGAAATTACGAATTTCCGAATTACCAGGAATTATTTTTTCACCCAATCTTGAGGAATCTTGGTGGTAATGATCAGTACACAAACTCCACTTGGCTCACCAAATTTTGTTCTTCTAGGTTTAAGCGTTCGTCTACAGTAGAAGTTTTTATATTTAGGTTTCACTCTGTTCTCTCCTATATAGATAGCTGAATTTGGAACTCTAAATCCAACATGGTTTGTAGTACCTCTTTGAAACTTGACAAAATAAAGGAGTTCTCAGTTTTGTCTCTATGGTTTGTTTCCACTTTAAGTAGCCGTAGGCACAGACTCTGGGAAAGCACTTTCATTGAAAGTGGTTGCCATGCTTCCAAGAAATAACGAGTTTCCGAAATACCAGCAAATATTTTTTCACCCAATCTTCATGATACTTGGTGGCAGTGATCTGTACAAAATTCCCACTTGACTCACCAAATTTTGTTCTTCTAGGTTGAAGCGTTCGTCTACAGTAGCATTTTTTATATTTAGGTTTACCTCTGTTCTCTCCTATACAGATAGATGAATTTGAACTCTAAATCCAACATGGTTTGTAGTAGCTATTTGAAACTTGACAAAATAAAGGAGTTCTCATTTTTGTCTCTATGGTTTGTTTCCTCTTCAAGTAGCCCTAGGCACAGACTGTGGAAAAGCACTTTCATTGAGAGGGCTTGCCAAGCTTCTAAGAAATAACGAATTTCCGAAATACCAGCAAATATTTTTTCACCCAATCTTGATGATTCTTGTTGCTAATGATCAGTACACAAATCCCACTTGGCTCACCAAATTTTGTTCTTCTAGGTTGAAGCATTCGTCTACAGTAGCAGTTTTTATATTTAGGTTTCCCTCTGTTCTCTCCTATATAGACAGATGAATTTGGAACTCTAAATCCAAAATGGTTTGTAGTAGCTCTTTGAAACTTGACAAAATAAAGGAGTTCTCACTTTTGTCACTATGGTTTGTTTCCTCTTCAAGTAGCCCTAGGCACAGAATGTGTAAAAGCACTTTATTGAGAGGGGTTGCCAACTTTCTAAGAAATAACAAGTTTCCAAAATACCAGCAAATATTTTTTCACCCAATCTTGATGATACTTGGTGGTAATGATCAGTACACGAATCCCACTTGGCTGACCAAATTTTGTTCTCCTAGGTGAAGCGTTCGTCTACAGTAGCAGTTTTTACATTTAGGTTTCACTCTGTTCTCTCATATATAGATAGATGAATTTGGAACTCTAAATCCAACATGGTTTGTAGTAGCTCTTTGAAACTTGACAAAATAAAAGAGTTCTCAGTTTTGTCTCTATGGTTTGTTTCCTCTTCAAGTAGCCCTAGGCACAGTCTGTGGAAAAGCACTTTCATTGAGAGGGGTTGCCAAGCTTCTAAGAAATAACGAGTTTCCGAAATACCAGCAAATATTTTTTCACCCAATCTTGATGATACTTGTTGGTAATGATCAGTACACCATTCCCACTTGGCTCAACAAATTTTTTTCTTCTAGTTTGAAACTTTCGTCTACAGTAGCAGTTTTTATATTTAGGTTTCCCTCTGTTCTCTCCTATTTAGATAGATTAATTTGGAACTCTAAATCCAACATGGTTTTTAGTAGCTCTTTGAAACTTGACAAAATAAGGAGTTCTCAGTTTTGTCTCTATGGTTTTTTTCCTCTTCCAGTAGTCCTAGGCACAAACTGTGGAAAAGCACTTTCATTGAGAGGGGTTGCCAATCTTCTAAGAAATTACGAGTTTCTGAAATACCAGCAAATATTTTTTCACCCAATCTTGATGATACTTGGTGGTAATGATCAGGACACTTATCCCACTTGGCTCACCAAATTTTGTTCTTCTAGTTTGAAGCTTTCGTCTACAGTAGCAGTTTTTATATTTAGGTTTACCTCTGTTCTCTCCTATTTAGATAGATGAATTTGGAACTCCAAATAAAACATGGTTTGTAGTAGCTCTTTGAAACTTGACACAATAAAGGAGTTCTTACTTTTGTCTCTGTGCTTTATTTAATCTTCAAGGAGCCCTAGGCACAGACTGTGGAAAAGCACTTTCATTGAGAGGGGTTGCCAAGCTTCTAAGAAATAACGAGTTTCCGAAATACCAGCAAATATTTTTTCACCCAATCTTGATGATACTTGGTGATAATGATGAGTACAAAAATCCCACTTGGCTCACCATATTTTGTTCTTCTAGGTTGAAGCGTTCGTCTACAGTAGCAGTTTTTATATTTAGGTTTCCCTCTGTTCTCTCCTATAGAGATAGATGAATTTGGAATTCTAAATCCAACATGGTTTTTAGTAGCTCTTTGAAACTTGACAAAATAAAGGAGTTCTCAGTTTTGTCCCTATGGTTTGTTTCCTCTTCAGGTAGCCCTAGGCACAGACTGTGGAAAAGCACTTTCATTGAGAGGGGTTGCCAAGCTTCTAAGAAATAACGAGTTTCCGAAATACCAGCAAATATTTTTTCACCCAATCTTGATGATACTTGGTGGTAATGATCAGTACACAAATCCCAATTGGCTCATCAAATTTTGTTCATCTAGGTTGAAGCGTTCGTTTACAGTAGCAGTTTTTATTTTTAGGTTTACCTCTGTTCTCTCCTATTTAGATAGATGAATTTGGAACTCTAAATAAATCATGGTTTGTAGTAGCTCTTTGAAACTTGACAAAATAAAGGAGTACTCAGTTTTGTCTCTATGGTTTGTTTCCTCTTCAAGTAGCCCTAGGCACAGACTGTGGAAAAGCACTTTCATTGAAAGGGGTTGCCCAGCTTCCAAGACATTACGAGTTTCCGAAATACCAGCAAATATTTTTTCACCCAATCTTGATGATACTTGGTGGTAATGATCAGTACACAAATCCCACTTGGCTCACCAAATTTAGTTTATCTAGGTTGAAGCGTTAGTCTACCGTAGCAGTTTTCATATTTAGGTTACCGTCTTTTTCTCCTATATAGATAGACAAATTTGGAACTCTAAATCCAACATGGTTTGTAGTAGCTCTTTGAAACTTGACAAAATAAAGTAGTTCTCCGTTTTGTCTCTATGGTTTTTTTTCCTATTCAAGTAGCCCTAAGCAGAGACTGTGGAAAAGCACTTTCATTGAAAGGGGTTGCCAAGCATCCAAGAAATTACGTGTTTCCGAAATACCAGCAAATATTTTTTCACCCAATCTTGATGATACGTGGTGGTAATGAAAAGTACACCAATCCCACTTGGCTCACCAAATTTTGTTTTGCTAGGTCGAAGCCTTCGTTTACAGTAGCAGTTTTATTTTCAGGTTTCACTCTCTTCTCTCCTATATAGATATATTAATTTGGAACACTAAATCCAACATGGTTTGTAGAAGGTCTTTGAAACTTGACAAAATAAAGGAGTTCTCAGTTTTGTCTCTATGGTTTGTTTCCTCTTCAATTAGCCCTAAGCAGAGACTGTGGAAAAGCACTTTCATTGAAAGGGGTTGCCCAGCTTCCAAGACATTACGAGTTTCCGACATATCAGCAAATATTTTTTCACCCAATCTTGTTGATACGTGGTGGTAATGAAAAGTACACAAATCCCACTTGGCTCACCAAATTTTGTTCTGCTAGGTTGAAGCGTTCCTTTAAAGTAGCAGTTTTTATATTTAGGTTTCCCTCTGTTCTCTCCTATATAGATAGATGAATTTAGAACACTAAATCCAACATGGTTTGTAGCAGCTCTTTGAAACTTGACAAAATATAGTAGTTCTCAGTTTTGTCTCTATGGTTTGTTTTCCCTTCAAGTTTCCCTAGGCATAGACTGTGGAAAAGCACTTTCTTTGAGAGGGGTTGCCAAGCTTCTAAGAAATAACAAGTTTCCGAAATACCAGCAAATATTTTTTCACCCAATCTTGATGATACTTGGTGGTAATGATCAGTACACAAACCCCACTTGGCTCACCAAATTTTGTTCTTCTAGGTTGAAGCGTTCGTCTACAGTAGCAGTTTTTATATTTAGGTTTCCCTCTGTTCTCTCCAATATATAGATGAATTTAGAACTCTAAATCCAACATGGTTTGTAGTAGCTCTTTGAAACTTGACAAAACAAAGTAGTTCTCTGTTTTATCTCTCTGGTTTGTTTACGCTTTAAGTAGCCCTAGGCACAGACTCTGGAAAAGCACTTTCATTGAAAGGGGTTGCCAAGCTTCGAAGGAATAACGAGTTTCCGAAATACCAGCAAATATTTTTTCACCCAATCTTGATGATACTTGGTGGTAATGATCAGTACACAAACCCCACTGGGCTCACCAAATTTAGTTCTTGTAGGTTTAAGCGTTCGTCTAAAGTAGCAGGTTTTATATTTAGGTTTCACTCTGTTCTCTCCTATATAGATAGATGAATTTGGAACTCTAAATCCAACATGGTTTGTAGTAGCTCTTAGAAACTTGACAAAAAAAGTAGTTCTCTGTTTTGTCTATATGATTTCTTTCCTCTTCAAATAGCCCTATGCACAGACTGTGGAAAAGCACCTTCATTGAGTGGGGTTGCCAAGCCTCTGAGAAATAATTAGTATCCGAAATACCAGCAAATATTTTTTCACCAATCTTGATGATACTTGGTAGTAATGATCAGTACACAATTCCTACTTGGATCACCAATTTGTGTTCTTCTATGTTGAAGCGTTCGTCTACAGTAGGAGTTTTTATATTTAGGTTTCCCTCTGTTCTCTCCTATATAGATAGATGAATTTGGAACTCTGAATCCAACATGGTTTGTAGTAGCTGTTTGAAACTTGACAAAATAAAGTAGTTCTGAGTTTTGTCTCTATGGTTTGTTTCCGCTTCAAGTAGCCCAAAGCAGAGACTGTGGAAAAGCACTTTCATTGAAAGAGGTTGCCAAGCTTCCAAAATTACGAGTAGTCGAAATAACAGCAAATATTTTTTCACCCAATCTTGATGATACTTGGTGGTAATGATCAGTACACAAATCCCACATGGCTCACCAAATTTTGTTCTTCTAGGTTGAAGCGTTCGTGTACAGTAGCAGTTTTTATATTTAGGTTTCCCTCTGTTCTCTCATATATAGATAGATGAATTTGGAACTCTAAATCCAACATGGTTTGTAGTAGCTCTTTGAAGCTTGACCAAAAAAGGAGTTCTCAGTTTTGTCTCTATGGTTTGTTTCCTCTTCAAGTAGCCCTAGGCACAGACTGTGGAAAAGCACTTTCATTGAGAGGGTTTGCCAACCTTCTAAGAAATACCGAGTTTCTGAAATACCAGCAAATATTTTTTCACCCAAACTTGATGATACTTGGTGGTAATGATCAGTACACAAATCCCACTTTGCTCACCAAATTTTGTTCTTCTAGTTTGAAGCTTTAATCTACAGTAGCAGTTTTTATATTTAGGTTTCCCTCTGTTCTCTCCTATACAGATAGATGAATTTGAACTCTAAATTCAACATGGTTTGTAGTAGCTCTTTGGAACTTGAAAAAATAAAGGAGTTCTCAGTTTTGTCTCTATGGTTTGTTTCCTCTTCAAGTAGCCCTAATCACAGTCTGTGGAAAAGCACTTTCATTGAGAGGAGTTGCCAAGCTTCGAAGAAATAACGAGTTTCCGAAATACCAGCAAACATTTTTTCATCCAATCTTGATGATACTTGGTGCTAATGATCAGTACACAAATCCCACTTTTCTCACCATATTTTGTTCTTCTAGGTTGAAGCGTTCGTCTACAATAGCTGTTTTTATATTTAGGTTTCCCTCTGTTCTCTCCTATACAGAGAGATGAATTTGGAATTCTAAATTCAACATGGTTTTTAGTACCTCTTTGAAACTTGACAATATAAAGGAGTTCTCAGTATTGTCTCTATGGTTTGTTTCCTCTTCTAGTAGCCCTAGGCACAGACTGTGGAAAAGCACTTTCATTGAGAGGTGTTGCCAAGCTTCCAAGACATTACGAGTTTCCGAAATACCAGCAAATATTTTTTCACCCAATCTTGATGATACTTGGTGGTAATGATCGGTACACAAATCCCACATGACTCATCAAATTTTGTTCATCTAGTTTGAAGCGTTCGTTTACAGTAGCAGTTTATATTTTTAGGTTTCCCTCTGTTCTCTCCTATATAGATAGATGAATTTGGAACTCTAAATCAAACATGGTTTGTAGTAGCTCTTTCAAACTTGACAAAAAAAGTAGTTCTCAGTTTTGTCTCTCTGGTTTGTTTCCTCTTCAATTAGCCCTAAGCAGAGACTGTGGAAAAGCCCTTTCATTGAAAGGGGTTGCCCAGGTTCCAAGACATTACGAGTTTCCGATATACCAGCAAATATTTTTTCACCCAATCTTGATGATACGTGGAGGTAAAGAAAAGTACACAAACCCCACTTGGCTCACCAAATTTTGTTCTACGAGGTTTAAGCGTTCGTCTAAAGTAGCAGTTTTTATATTTAGGCTTCACTCTGTTCTCTCCTATGTAGATAGATGATTTTGGAACTCTAAATCCAACATGGTTTGTAGTACCTCTTTGAAACTCTACAAAAAGTAGTTCCTTAGTTTTGTCTCTATGGTTTGTTTCCTCTTCAAGTAGCCCTAGGCACAGACTGTGGAAAAGCACTTTCATTGAGAGGGGTTGCCAAGTTCTAAGAAATAATGATTTTCTGAAATACCAGCAAATATTTTTTCAACCAATCTTGATGATAATTGCTGGTAATGATCAAAAGACAAATCCCACTTGGCTCACCAAATTTTGTTCTTCTAGGTTGAAGCGTTCGTCTACAGTAGCAGTTTTTATATTTAGGTTTCCCTCTGTTCTCTCCAATATATAGATGAATTTAGAACTCTAAATCCAACATGGTTTGTAGTAGCTCTTTGAAACTTGACAAAACAAAGTAGTTCTCTGTTTTATCTCTCTGGTTTGTTTACGCTTTAAGTAGCCCTAGGCACAGACTCTGGAAAAGCACTTTCATTGAAAGGGGTTGCCAAGCTTCGAAGGAATAACGAGTTTCCGAAATACCAGCAAATATTTTTTCACCCAATCTTGATGATACTTGGTGGTAATGATCAGTACACAAACCCCACTGGGCTCACCAAATTTAGTTCTTGTAGGTTTAAGCGTTCGTCTAAAGTAGCAGGTTTTATATTTAGGTTTCACTCTGTTCTCTCCTATATAGATAGATGAATTTGGAACTCTAAATCCAACATGGTTTGTAGTAGCTCTTAGAAACTTGACAAAAAAAGTAGTTCTCTGTTTTGTCTATATGATTTCTTTCCTCTTCAAATAGCCCTATGCACAGACTGTGGAAAAGCACCTTCATTGAGTGGGGTTGCCAAGCCTCTGAGAAATAATTAGTATCCGAAATACCAGCAAATATTTTTTCACCAATCTTGATGATACTTGGTAGTAATGATCAGTACACAATTCCTACTTGGATCACCAATTTGTGTTCTTCTATGTTGAAGCGTTCGTCTACAGTAGGAGTTTTTATATTTAGGTTTCCCTCTGTTCTCTCCTATATAGATAGATGAATTTGGAACTCTGAATCCAACATGGTTTGTAGTAGCTGTTTGAAACTTGACAAAATAAAGTAGTTCTCAGTTTTGTCTCTATGGTTTGTTTCCGCTTCAAGTAGCCCAAAGCAGAGACTGTGGAAAAGCACTTTCATTGAAAGAGGTTGCCAAGCTTCCAAAATTACGAGTAGTCGAAATAACAGCAAATATTTTTTCACCCAATCTTGATGATACTTGGTGGTAATGATCAGTACACAAATCCCACATGGCTCACCAAATTTTGTTCTTCTAGGTTGAAGCGTTCGTGTACAGTAGCAGTTTTTATATTTAGGTTTCCCTCTGTTCTCTCATATATAGATAGATGAATTTGGAACTCTAAATCCAACATGGTTTGTAGTAGCTCTTTGAAGCTTGACCAAAAAAGGAGTTCTCAGTTTTGTCTCTATGGTTTGTTTCCTCTTCAAGTAGCCCTAGGCACAGACTGTGGAAAAGCACTTTCATTGAGAGGGTTTGCCAACCTTCTAAGAAATACCGAGTTTCTGAAATACCAGCAAATATTTTTTCACCCAAACTTGATGATACTTGGTGGTAATGATCAGTACACAAATCCCACTTTGCTCACCAAATTTTGTTCTTCTAGTTTGAAGCTTTAATCTACAGTAGAAGTTTTTATATTTAGGTTTCCCTCTGTTCTCTCCTATACAGATAGATGAATTTGAACTCTAAATTCAACATGGTTTGTAGTAGCTCTTTGGAACTTGAAAAAATAAAGGAGTTCTCAGTTTTGTCTCTATGGTTTGTTTCCTCTTCAAGTAGCCCTAATCACAGTCTGTGGAAAAGCACTTTCATTGAGAGGAGTTGCCAAGCTTCGAAGAAATAACGAGTTTCCGAAATACCAGCAAACATTTTTTCATCCGATCTTGATGATACTTGGTGCTAATGATCAGTACACAAATCCCACTTTTCTCACCATATTTTGTTCTTCTAGGTTGAAGCGTTCGTCTACAATAGCTGTTTTTATATTTAGGTTTCCCTCTGTTCTCTCCTATACAGAGAGATGAATTTGGAATTCTAAATTCAACATGGTTTTTAGTACCTCTTTGAAACTTGACAATATAAAGGAGTTCTCAGTATTGTCTCTATGGTTTGTTTCCTCTTCTAGTAGCCCTAGGCACAGACTGTGGAAAAGCACTTTCATTGAGAGGTGTTGCCAAGCTTCCAAGACATTACGAGTTTCCGAAATACCAGCAAATATTTTTTCACCCAATCTTGATGATACTTGGTGGTAATGATCGGTACACAAATCCCACATGACTCATCAAATTTTGTTCATCTAGTTTGAAGCGTTCGTTTACAGTAGCAGTTTATATTTTTAGGTTTCCCTCTGTTCTCTCCTATATAGATAGATGAATTTGGAACTCTAAATCAAACATGGTTTGTAGTAGCTCTTTCAAACTTGACAAAAAAAGTAGTTCTCAGTTTTGTCTCTCTGGTTTGTTTCCTCTTCAATTAGCCCTAAGCAGAGACTGTGGAAAAGCCCTTTCATTGAAAGGGGTTGCCCAGGTTCCAAGACATTACGAGTTTCCGATATACCAGCAAATATTTTTTCACCCAATCTTGATGATACGTGGAGGTAAAGAAAAGTACACAAACCCCACTTGGCTCACCAAATTTTGTTCTACGAGGTTTAAGCGTTCGTCTAAAGTAGCAGTTTTTATATTTAGGCTTCACTCTGTTCTCTCCTATGTAGATAGATGATTTTGGAACTCTAAATCCAACATGGTTTGTAGTACCTCTTTGAAACTCTACAAAAAGTAGTTATTTAGTTTTGCCTCTATGGTTTGTTTCCTCTTCAAGTAGCCCTAGGCACAGACTGTGGAAAAGCACTTTCATTGAGAGGGGTTGCCAAGTTCTAAGAAATAACGATTTTCTGAAATACCAGCAAATATTTTTTCAACCAATCTTGATGATAATTGCTGGTAATGATCAGAAGACAAATCCCACTTGGCTCACCAAATTTTGTTCTTCTAGTTTGAAGCGTTCGTCTACAGTAGCTGTTTGTATATTTAGGTTTCCCTCTGTTCTCTCCTATACAGATAGATGAATATGGAATTCTAAATTCAACCTGGTTTTTAGTAGCTCTTTGAAACTTGACAAAACAAAGTAGTTCTCAGTTTTGTCTCTCTGGTTTGTTTACGCTTTAATTAGCCCTAGGCACAGACTCTGGGAAAGCACTTTCATTGAAAGGGGTTGCCAAGTTTCGAGGAAATAACGAGTTTCCGAAATACCAGCAAATATTTTTTCACCCAATCTTGATGATACTTGGTGGTAATGATCAGTACACAAACCCCACTTGGATCACCAATTTTGTTCTTTTATGTTGAAGCGTTCGTCTACAGTAGGAGTTTTTATATTTAGGTTTCCCTCTGTTCTCTCCTATAGAGATAGATGAATTTGGAACTCTAAATCCAACACGGTTTGTAGTAGCTCTTTGAAACATGACAAAATAAAGGAGTTCTCAGTTTTGTCTCTATGATTTGTTTCCTCTTCAAGTAGCCCTAGGCACAGACTGTGGAAAGCACTTTCTTTGGGAGGGGTTGCCAGGCTTCTAAGAAATTACGAATTTCCGAAATACCTGCAAATATTTTTCACCCAATATTGATGATACTTGGTGGTAATGATCGGTACACAATTCCCACTTGTCTCAACAAATTTTGTTCTTCTAGGTTGAAGCGTTCGTCTACAGTAGCAGTTTTTATATTTAGGTTTCCCTTTTTTCTCTCCTATATAGATAGATGAATTTGGAACTCTAAATCCAACATGGTTTGTAGTAGCTCTTTGAAACTTGACAAAATAAAGGAGTTCTCAGTTTTGTCTCTATGGTTTGATTCCTCAAGTAGCCCTAGGAACACACTGTGGAAAAGCACTTTCATTGAGAGGGGTTGCCAAGCTTCTAAGAAATTACGAGTTTCCGAAATACCAGCAAATATTTTTTTCACCCAATCTTGTTGATACTTGGTGCTAATGATCAGTACACAAATCCCACTTGGCTCACCAAATTTTGTTCTTCTAGGTTGAAGCGTTCGTCTACAGTAGCAGTTTTATATTTATTTTTCCCTTTGTTCTCTCCTATATAGATAGATGAATTTGGAACTCTAAATCCAACATGATTTGTAGTAGCTCTTTGAAACTTGAAAAAATAACGGAGTTCTCAGTTTTGTCTCTATGGTTTGTTTCCTCTTCAAGTAGCCCTAGGCACACACTGTGGAAAAGCACTTTCATTGAGAGGGGTTGCCAAGCTTCTAAGAAAAAACGAGTTTCCGAAATACCAGCAAATATTTTTTCACCCAATCTTGATGTTACTTGGAGGTAATGATCAGTACACATTTCCAACTTGGCTCACCAAATTTTGTTCTTCTAGGTTGAAGCGTTCGTCTACAGTAGCAGTTTTTATAATTAGGTTACCCTCTGTTATCTCCTATATAGATAGATGAATTTGGAACTCTAAATCCAACATGGTTTGTAGTAGTCTTTGAGACTTGACAAAATAAAGGAGTTCTCAGTTTTGTCTCTATGGTTTGATTCCTCTTAAAGTAGCCCTAGGCGCAGACTGTGGAAAAGAACTTTCATTGAGAGGGGTTGCCAACCTTCTAAGAAATAACGAGTTTCCGAAATACCAGCAAATATTTTTTCACCCAATCTTGATGATACTTGGAGCTAATGATCAGTACACA
This sequence comes from Callospermophilus lateralis, assembly GCF_048772815.1. NCBI lineage: Eukaryota > Metazoa > Chordata > Mammalia > Rodentia > Sciuridae > Callospermophilus > Callospermophilus lateralis. The sequence goes on from NW_027515163.1 coordinate 59,137, forward strand.
AATCCCACTTGGCTCACCAAATTGTGTTACTCTAGGTTGAATCGTTCGTCTACAGTAGTAGTTTTTATATTTAGGTTTCCCATGATTCTCTGATATATAGATAGATGAATTTGGAACTCTAAATCCAACATGGTTTGTAGTAGCTCTTTGAAACTTGACAAAATTAAGGAGTTCTCAGTTTTGTCTCTATGGTTTGTTTCCTCTTCATGTAGCCCTAGGCACAGACTGTGGAAAATCACTTTCATTGAGAGGGGTTGCCAAGCTTCTAAGAAATTACGAGTTTCTGAAATACCAGCAAATATTTTTTCACCGAATCTTGATGATACTTGGTGCTAATGATCAGTACACAAATCCCACTTGGCTCACCAAATTTTGTTTTTCTAGGTTGAAGCGTTCGTCTACAGTAGCAGTTTGTATATTTATTTTTCCCTTTGTTCTCTCCTATATAGATAGATGAATTTGGAACTCTAAATCCAACATGGTTTGTAGTAGCTCTTTGAAACTTGAAAAAATAACGGAGTTCTCAGTTTTGTCTCTATGGTTTGTTTCCTCTTCAAGTAGCCCTAGGCACACACTGTGGAAAAGCACTTTCATTGAGAGGGGTTGCCAAGCTTCTAAGAAAAAACGAGTTTCCGAAAAACCAGCAAATATTTTTTCACCCAATCTTGATGATACTTGGTGGTAATGATCAGTACACAAATCACACTTGGCTCACCAAATTTTGTTCTTTTAGGTTGAAGCGTTCGTCTACAGTAGCAGTTTTTATATTTAGGTTTCCCTCTGTTATCTCCTATATAGATAGATGAATTTGGAACTCTAAATCCAACTTGGTTTGTAGTAGCTCTTTGAGACTTGACAAAATAAAGGAGTTCTCAGTTTTGTCTCTATGGTTTGTTTCCTCTTCAAGTAGCCCTAGGCACAGACTGTGGAAAAGCACTTTCATTGAGAGGGGTTGCCAAGCTTCTAAGAAATAACGATTTTCCGAAATAGCAGCAAATATTTTTTTTCACCCAATCTTGATGATACTTGGTGCTAATGATCAGTACACAAAACCCACTTGGCTCACCAAATTTTGTTCTTCTATGTTGAATCGTTCATCTACAGTAGCAGTTTTTATATTTAGGTTAGCCTCTGTTCTCTCCTATATAGAAAGATGAATTTGGTACTCTAAATACAACATGGTTTGTAGTAGCTCTTTGAAACTTGACAAAATAAAGGAGTTCTCAGTTTTGTCGCTATGGGTTGTTTCCTCTTCAAGTAGCCCTAGGCACAGACTGTGGAAAAGCACTTTCATTGAGAGGGGTGCCAAGCTTCTAAGAAATAACTAGTTTCCGAAATACCAGCAAATATTTTTTCACCCAATCTTGATGATATTTGGTGGTAATGATCAGTACACAAATCCCACTTGGCTCACCAAATTTTGTTCTTTTAGGTTGAAGCGTTCGTCTACAGTAGCAGTTTTTATATTTAGGATTCACTCTGTTCTCTCATATATAGATAGATGAATTTGGAACTCTAAATCCAACATTGTTTGTAGTAGCTCTTTTAAACTTGACAAAATAAAGGAGTTCTCAGTTTTGTCTCGATGGTTTGTTTCCTCTTCAAGTAGCCCTAGGCACAGACTGTGGAAAAGCACTTTCATTGAGAGGGGTTGCCAAGCTTCTAAGAAATTAAGAGTTTCCGAAATACCAGCAAATATTTTTTCACCGAATCTTGATGATACTTGGTGGTAATGATCAGTACACAAATCCCACTTGGCTCACCAAATTTTGTTCTTCTAGGTTGAAGCGTTCATCTACAGTAGCAGTTTTTATATTTAGGTTACCCTCTTCTCTCCTATATAGATAGATGAATTTGGAACTCTAAATCCAACATGGTTTGTAGTAGCTCTTTGAAACTTGACCAAATAAAGGAGTTCTCAGTTTTGTCTCATTGGTTTGTTTCCTCTTCATGTAGCCCTAGGCACAGACTGTGGTAAAGCACATTCATTGAGAGGGGTTGCCAAGCTTCTAAGAAATTACGAGTTTCCGAAATACCAGCAAATATTTTTTTCACCAATCTTGATGATACTTGGTGCTAATGATCAGTACACAAATCCCACGTGGCTCCCCAAATTTTGTTCTTCTAGGTTGAAGCGTTCGTCTACAGTAGCAGTTTTTATATTTATTTTTCCCTTTGTTCTCTCCTATATAGATAGATGAATTTGGAACTCTAAATCCAACATGGTTTGTAGTAGCTCTTTGAAACTTGAAAAAATAACGGAGTTCTCAGTTTTGTCTCTATGGTTTGTTTCCTCTTCAAGTAGCCCTAGGCACACACTGTGAAAAAGCACTTTCATTGAGAGGGGTTGCCAAGCTTCTAAGAAAAAACGAGTTTCCGAAATACCAGCAAATATTTTTTCACCCAATCTTGATGATACTTGGTGGTAATGATCAGTACACAAATCCCACTTGGCTCACGAAATTTTGTTCTTCTAGGTTGAAGCGTTCGTCTACAGTAGCAGTTTTTATATTTAGGTTTCCCTCTGTTCTCTCCTATATAGAAAGATGAATTTGGAACTCTAAATCCAACATGGTTTGTAGTAGCTCTTTGAAACTTGACAAAATAAAGGACTTCTCAGTTTTGTCTCTATGGTTTGTTTCCTCTTCAAGTAGCCCTAGGCACAGACTGTGGAAAAGCACTTTCATTGAGAGGGGTTGCCAAGCTTCTAAGAAATAACGAGTTTCCGAAATACCAGCAAATATTTATTCACCCAATCTTGATAACACTTGATGGTAATGATCAGTACACAAATCCGACTTGGCTCACCAAATTTTGATCTTCTAGGTTGAAGCGTTCGTCTACAGTAGCAGTTTTTATATTTAGGTTTCCCTCTGTTCACTCCCATATAGATAGATGAATTTGGAACTCTAAATCCTACATGGTTTGTAGTAGCTCTTTGAAACTTGACAAAATAAAGGAGTTCTCAGTTTTGTCTCTATGGTTTGTTTCCTCTTCAAGTAGCCCTAGGCACGGACTGTGGAAAAGCACTTTCATTGAGAGGGGTTGCCAAACTTCTAAGAAATAACGAGTTTCCGAAATAGCAGCAAATATTTTTTTCACCAATCTTGATGATACTTGGTGCTAATGATCAGTACACAAATCACACATGGCTCACCAAATTTTGTTCTTATATGTTGAATCGTTCATCTACAGTAGCAGTTTTTATATTTAGGTTTCCCTCTGTTCTCTCCTATATAGAAAGATGATTTTGGTACTCTAAATACAACATGGTTTGTAGTAGCTCTTTGAAACTTGACAAAATAAAGGAGTTCTCAGTTTTGTCGCTATGGGTTGTTTCCTCTTCAAGTAGCCCTAGGCACAGAATGTGGAAAAGCACTTTCATTGAAAGGGGTTGCCAAGCTTCTAAGAAATTACTAGTTTCCGAAATACATGGAAATATTTTTTCACCCAATCTTGATGATTTTTGGTGGTAATGATCAGTACACAAATCCCACTTGGCTCACAAAATTTTGTTCTTTTAGGTTGAAGCGTTCGTCTACAGTAGCAGTTTTTATATTTAGGTTTCCCTCGATTCTCAGATATATAGATAGATGAATTTGGAACTCTAAATCCAACTAGGTTTGTAGTAGCTCTTTGAGACTTGACAAAATAAAGGAGTTCTCAGTTTTGTCTCTATGGTTTGTTTCCTCTTCAAGTAGCCCTAGGCACAGACTGTGGAAAAGCACTTTCATTGAGAGGGGTTGCCAAGCTTCTAAGAAATTATGAGTTTCCGAAATACCAGCAAATATTTTTTCTCCGAATCTTGATGATACTTGGTGGTAATGATCAGTACACAAATCCCACTTGGCTCACCAAATTTTGTTCTTCTAGGTTGAAGCGTTCGTCTACAGTAGCAGTTTTTATATTTATTTTTCCCTCTGTTCACTCCTATATAGATAGATGAATTTGGAACTCTAAATCCAACATGGTTTGTAGTAGCTCTTTGAAACTTGAAAAAATAACGGAGTTCTCAGTTTTTTCTCTATGGTTTGTTTCCTCTTCAAGTAGCCCTAGGCACACACTGTGGAAAAGCACTTTCATTGAGAGGGGTTGCCAAGCTTCTAACAAATAACGATTTTCCGAAATACCAGCAAATATTTTTTCACCCAATCTTGATGATACTTGGAGGTAAGGATCAGTACACAAATCCCACTTGGCTCACCAAATTTTGATCTTCTAGGTTGAAGCGTTCGTCTACAGTAGCAGTTTTTATATTTAGGTTTCCCTCTGTTCTCTCCCATATAGATAGATGAATTTGGAACTCTAAATCCAACATGGTTTGTAGTAGCTCTTTGAAACTTGACAAAATAAAGGAGTTCTCAGTTTTGTCTCTATGGTTTGTTTCCTCTTCAAGTAGCCCTAGGCACAGACTGTGGAAAACCACTTTCATTGAGAGGGGTTGCCAAGCTTCTAAGAAATTATGAGTTTCCGTAATACCTGCAAATATTTTTTCAACGAATCTTGATGATACTTGGTGGTAATGATCAGTACACAAATCCCACTTGGCTCACCAAATTTTGTTCTTCTAGGTTGAAGCATTCGTCTACAGTAGCAGTTTTTATATTTAGGTTTCCCTCTGTTCTCTCCTATAGAGATAGATGAATTTGGAACTAAAAATCCAACATGGTTGTAGTAGCTCTTTGAAACTTGAAAAAATAAAGGAGTTCTCAGTTTTGTCTCTATGGTTTGTTTCCTCTTCAAGTAGCCCTAGGCACAGACTGTGGAAAAGAACTTTCTTTGAGAGGGGTTGCCAAGCTTCTAAGAAATAACGAGTTTCCAAAATACCAGCAAATAGTTTTTCACCCAATCTTGATGATACTTGGTGGTAATGATAAGTACACAAATCCCACTTGGCTCACCTAATTTTGTTCTTCTAGGTTGAAGCGTTCATCTACAGTAGCAGTTTTTATATTTAGGTTTCCCTTTGTTCTCTCCCATATAGATAGATGAATTCGGAACTCTAAATCCAACATGGTTTTTCGTAGCTCTTTGAAACTTGACAAAATAAAGGAGTTCTCAGTTTTGTCTCTATGGTTTGTTTGGTCTTCACATAGCCCTAGGTGCAGACTGTGGAAAAGAATTTCATTGAGAGGGGTTGCCAACCTTCTAAGAAATAACGAGTTTCCGAAATACCAGCAAATATTTTTTCACCCAATCTTGATGATACTTGGTGGTAATGATCAGTACACATATCCCACTTGGCTCACCAAATTTTGTTCTTCTAGGTTGAAGCATTCGTCTACAGTAGCAGTTTTTATATGTAGGTTTCCCTCTGTTCTCTAATATATAGATAGATGAATTTGGAACTCTAAATCCAACATGGTTTGTAGTAGCTCTTTGAAACTTGAAAAAATAACGGAGTTCTCAGTTTTGTCTCTATGGTTTGTTTCCTCTTCGTAGCCCTAGGAACACACTGTGGAAAAGCACTTTCATTGAGAGGGGTTGACAAGCTTCTAAGAAAAAACAAGTTTCCGAAATACCAGCAAACATTTTTTCACCCAATCTTGATGATACGTGGTGGTAATGATCAGTACACAAATCCCACTTGGCTCACCAAATTTTGTTCTTCTAGGTTGAAGCGTTCGTCTACAGTAGCAGTTTTTATATTTAGTTTCCCTTTGTTCTCTCCTATTAGAAAGATGAATTTGGAACTCTAAATCCCACATTGTTTGTAGTAGCTCTTTGAAACTTGACAAAATAAAGGAGTTCTCAGTTTTGTCTCTATGTTTGTTTCTCTTCAAGTAGCCCTAGGCACAGACTGTGGTAAAGAACTTTCATTGAAGGGGTTGCCAAGCTTCTAAGAAATAACGAGTTTCCGAAATACCAGCAAATAGTGTTTCACCCAATCTTGATGATACTTGGTGGTAATGATAGGTACACAAATCCCACTTGGCTCACCTAATTTTGTTCTTCTAGGTTGAAGCGTTCGTCTACAGTAGCAGTTTTTATATTTAGGTTTCCCTCTGTTCTCTCCTATATAGAAAGATGAATTTGGAACTCTAAATCCAACATGGTTTGTAGTAGTTTTCGAAACTTGACAAAATAAAGGAGTTCTCAGTTTTGTCTCTATGGTTTGTTTACTCTTCAAATATCCCTAGGCAAGACTGTGGAAAAGCACTTTAATTGAGAGGGGTTGCCAAGCTTCTAAGAAATAACGAGTTTCCGGAATACCAGCAAATAGTTTTTCACCCAATCTTGATGATACTTGGTGGGAATGATCAGTACACATATCCCACTTGGCTCACCAAATTTTGTTCTTCTAGGTTGAAGCGTTCGTCTACAGTAGAAGTTTTTATATTTAGGGTTTCACTCTGTTCTCTAATATATAGATAGATGAATTTGGAACTCTAAATCCAACATGGTTTGTAGTAGCTCTTTGAAACTTGACCAAATAAAGGAGTTCTCAGTTTGTCTCTATGGTTTGTTTCCTCTTCATGTAGCCCTAGCACAGGCTGTGGAAAAGCACTTTCATTGAGAGGGGTTGCCAAGCTTTAAGAAATAACGAGTTTGCGAAATACCAGCAAATATTTTTTCACCCAATCTTGATGATACTTGGTCGTAATGATCAGTACACAAATCCCACTTGGCTGACCAAATTTTGTTCTTCTAGGTTGAAGCTTTCGTCTAGAGTAGCAGTTTTTATATTTAGGTTTCACTCTGTTCTCTTATATATAGATAGATGAATTTGAAACTCTAATCCAACATGGTTTGTAGTAGCTCTTTGAAACTTGACAAAATAAAGGAGTTCTCAGTTTTGTCTCTATGGTTTGCTTCCTCTTCAAGTAGGCCTAGGCACAGACTGTGGAAAGCACTTTCATTGGAGGGGTTGCCAAGCTTCTACGAATAACGAGATTCCGAAATAACAGCCAAATATTTTTTCACCCAATCTTGATAATACTTGGTGGTAATGATCAGTACACAAATCCCACTTGGCTCACCAAATTTTATTATTCTAGGTTGAAGCATTCGTCTCAGTAGCAGTTTTTATATTTAGGTTTCCCTCTGTTCTCTCCCATATAGATAGATGAATTTGGAACTCTAATCCAACATTGTTTGTAGTAGCTCTTTTAAACTTGACAAATAAAGGAGTTCTCAGTTTTGTCTCGATGGTTTGTTTCCTCTTCAAGTAGCCCTAGGCACAGACTGTGGAAAAGCAGTTTCATTGAGAGGGGTTGCCAAGCTTCTAAGAAAATTAAGAGTTTCCGAAATAGCAGCAAATATTTTTTCACCGAATCTTGATGATACTTGGTGGTAATGATCAGTACACAATCCCACTTGGCTCACCAAATTTTGTTCTTCTAGGTTGAAGCGTTCGTCTACAGTAGCAGTTTTTATATTTAGGTTACCCTCTTCTCTCCTATATAGATAGATGAATTTGGAACTCTAAATCCAACATGGTTTGTAGTAGCTCTTTGAAACTTGACCAAATAAAGGAGTTCTCAGTTTTGTCTCATTGGTTTGTTTCCTCTTCATGTAGCCCTAGGCACAGACTGTGGTAAAGCACATTCATTGAGAGGGGTTGCCAAGCTTCTAAGAAATTACGAGTTTCCGAAATACCAGCAAAATATTTTTTTCACCAATCTTGATGATACTTGGTGCTAATGATCAGTACACAAATCCCACGTGGCTCCCCAAATTTTTGTTCTTCTAGGTGAAGCGTTCGTCTACAGTAGCAGTTTTTATATTTATTTTTCCCTTGTTCTCTCCTATATAGAAAGATGAATTTGGAACTCTAATCCAACATGGTTTGTAGTAGCTCTTTGAAACTTGAAAAAATAACGGAGTTCTCAGTTTTCTCTCTATGGTTTGTTTCCTCTTCAAGTAGCCCTAGGCACACACTGTGAAAAAGCACTTTCATTGAGAGGGGTTGCCAAGCTTCTAAGAAAAAACGAGTTTCCGAAATACCAGCAAATATTTTTTCACCCAATCTTGATGATACTTGGTGGTAATGATCAGTACACAAATCCCACTTGGCTCACGAAATTTTGTTCTTCTAGGTTGAAGCGTTCGTCTACAGTAGCAGTTTTTATATTTAGGTTTCCCTCTGTTCTCTCCTATATAGAAAGATGAATTTGGAACTCTAAATCCAACATGGTTGTAGTAGCTCTTTGAAACTTGACAAATAAAGGACTTCTCAGTTTTGTCTCTATGGTTTGTTTCCTCTTCAAGTAGCCCTAGGCACAGACTGTGGAAAAGCACTTTCATTGAGAGGGGTTGCCAAGCTTCTAAGAAATAACGAGTTTCCGAAATACCAGCAAATATTTATTCACCCAATCTTGATAACACTTGATGGTAATGATCAGTACACAAATCCGACTTGGCTCACCAAATTTTGATCTTCTAGGTTGAAGCGTTCGTCTACAGTAGCAGTTTTTATATTTAGGTTTCCCTCTGTTCACTCCCATATAGATAGATGAATTTGGAACTCTAAATCCTACATGTTTGTAGTAGCTCTTTGAAACTTGACAAAATAAAGGAGTTCTCAGTTTTGTCTCTATGGTTTGTTTCCTCTTCAAGTAGCCCTAGGCACGGACTGTGGAAAAGCACTTTCATTGAGAGGGTTGCCAAACTTCTAAGAATAAACGAGTTTCCGAAATAGCAGCAAATATTTTTTTCACCAATCTTGATGATACTTGGTGCTAATGATCAGTACACAAATCACACATGGCTCACCAAATTTTGTTCTTATATGTTGAATCGTTCATCTACAGTAGCAGTTTTTATATTTAGGTTTCCCTCTGTTCTCTCCTATATAGAAAGATGATTTTGGTACTCTAAATACAACATGGTTTGTAGTAGCTCTTTGAAACTTGACAAAATAAAGGAGTTCTCAGTTTTGTCGCTATGGGTTGTTTCCTCTTCAAGTAGCCCTAGGCACAGAATGTGGAAAAGCACTTTCATTGAAAGGGGTTGCCAAGCTTCTAAGAAATTACTAGTTTCCGAAATACATGGAAATATTTTTTCACCCAATCTGATGATTTTGGTGGTGTAATGATCAGTACACAAATCCCATCTTAGGTCCTCACAAAATTTTGTTCTTTTAGGTTGAAGCGTTCGTCTACAAGTAGCAGTTTTTTATTATTTAGGTTTCCC
>NW_027515163.1:68471-91476 GCF_048772815.1 Callospermophilus lateralis
AATTTGGAACTCTAAATCCAACATGGTTTAGTAGCTCTTTGAAATTTGACAAAATAAAGTAGTTCTCAGTTTTGTCTCTATTTTTTGTTTCCTCTCAAGTAGCCCTAAGCAGAGACTGTGGAAAAGCAGTTTCATTGAGAGGGGTTGCCAAGCTTTCATGAAATTACGAGTTTCCGAAATACCAGCAAATATTTTTTTACCCAATCATGATGATACGTGGTGGTAATGACAAGTACACAAATCCCACTTGGCTCACCAAATTTTGTTCCTCTAGGTTGAAGCGTTCATTTACAGTTGCAGTTTTTATTGTTAGGTTTCACTCTGTTCTCTCCGATATAGATAGTTGAATTTGGATCTCTAAATCCAACATGGTTTGTAGTAGCTCTTTGAAACTTGGCAAATAAAGGAGTTCTCAGTTTTGTCTCTATGGTTTGTTTCCTCTTCAAGTAGCCCTAGGCACAGACTGTGGAAAAGCACTTTCATTGAGATGGGTTGCCAAGCTTCTAGAAATAACGAGTTTCCGAAATACCAGTAAATATTTTTTCACCCAATCTTGATGATACTTGGTGGTAATGATCAGTACACAATTCCCTCTTGGCTCACCAAATTTTGTTCTTCTAGGTTGAAGCGTTCTTCTACAGTAGCAGTTTTTATATTTAGGTTCTCTGTGTTTACTCCTATATAGATGGTAGAATTTGGAACTCTAAATCCAACATAGTTTGTAGTAGCTCTTTGAAACTTGACAAAAAAAAGTAGTTCTCAGTTTTTTCTCTATTGTTTGTTTCCTCTTCAAGTAGACCTAAGCAGAGACTGTGGAAAAGCACTTTCATTGAGAGGTGTTGCCAAGCTTTTAGAAATAACGAGTTTTCAAAATACCAGCAAATATTTTTTCACCCAATCTTGATGATACTTGGTGGTAATGATCAGTACACCAATCCCATTGCCTCACCATATTTTGTTCTACCAGGTTGAAGCGTTCGTCTACAGTAGCAGTTTTTATATATAGGTTTCACTCTGTTCTCTCCTATATAGATAGATGAATTTGGAACTCTAAATCCAACATGGTTTGTAGTAGCTATTTGAAACTTGACAAAATAAAGGAGTTCTCAGTTTTGTCTCTATGGTTTGTTTCCTCTTCAAGTAGCCCTAGGCCCAGACTGTGGAAGAGCACTTTCACTGAATGGGGTTGCCAACCTTCTAAGAAATACGAGTTTCCGAAACACCAGCAAATATTTTTTCACCCAATCTTGATGATAACTGGTGGTAATGATCAGTACACAAATCCTACTTGGCACAACAAATTGTGTTCTTCCAGGTTGACACGTTCGTCTACAGCACCAGTTTTTATATGTAGGTTTCACTTTGTTCTCTCTTATATAGATAGATGAATTTGGAACTCTAAATCCAACATGGTTTGTAGTAGCTCTTCGAAACATGAAAAAATAAAGTGGTTCTCAGTTTTGTCACTATGGTTTTTTTCCTCTTCAAGTAGCCCTAGGCACAGACTCTGGAAAAGCACTTTCATTGAAAGGGTTTGCCAAGCTTCCAAGAAATAACGAGTTTCTGAAATACCAGCAAATATTTTTTCACCCAATCTTGATGATACGTGGTGGTAATGACAAGTACACAAATCCCACTTGGCTCACCAAATTTTGTTTTTCTAAGTTGAAGCGATCGTGTACAGTAGCAGTTTTTATATTTAGGTTTCACTCTGTTCTCTCCTATATAGATAGATAAATTTGGGACACCAAATCCAACAATCTTTGTAGTAGCTCTTAGAAACTTGACACAAAAAGGAGTTCTCAGTTTGTTCTCTATGGTTTGTTTCCTCTTCAAGTAGCCCTAGGCACAGACTGTGGAAAAGCACTTTCATTGAGAGGGGTTGCCAAGCATCTGAGAAATAACGAGTTTCCGAAATATCAGCAAATATTTTTTCTCCCAATCTTTATGATACGTGGTGGTAAGGATCCGTACACAAATCCCACTTGGCTCACCAAATTTTGTTCTTCTAGGATAAAGTGTTCGTCTACACTAGCAGTTTTTATATTTAGGTTTCCCTCTCTTCTCTCCTATATAGATAGATGAATTTGGAACTCTAAATCCAACATGGTATGTAGTAGCTCTTTGAAAGTTGACAAAAAAAAGGAGTTCTTACTTTAGTCTCTATGGTTTGTTTCCTCTTCATGTAGCCCTATGCAAGATTATGGAAAAGCACTTTCATTGAATGGGGTTGCCAAGCTTTCAAGAAATTACGAGTTTCCGAAATACCAGCAAACATTTTTTCACCCAATCTTGATGATACGTGGTGGTAATGACACGTACACAAATCCCACTTGGCTCACCAAATTTTGTTCTTCTAGGTTGAAGCATTCGTCTACAGTAGTAGTTTTTATTTTTAGGTTTCACTCCTTTCTCTCCTATATAGATCGATGAATTTGGAACTCTAAATCCAACATGGTTTGTAGTAGCTCTTTGAAACATAACAAAATAAAGATCTTCTCACTTTACTCTCTATGGTTTGTTTCCTTTTTAAGTAGCCTAGGCAAAGACTGTGGAAAAGCACTTTCACTGAGAGGGTTTGCCAAGCTTCTAAGAAATAACGAGTTTACAAAATACCAGCAAATATTTTTTCACCCAATCTTGATGATACTTGGTGGTAATGATGAGTACACAAATCCCACTAGGCTCACCAAATTGTGTTCCTCTAGGTTGAAGCGTTCGTCTACAGCAGCAGTTTTTATATGTAGGTTTCACTCTGTTCTCTCTTATATAGATAGATGAATTTGGAACTCTAAATCCAACATGGTTGGTAGTAGCTCTTTGAAACTTGACAAAATAAAGTAGTTCTCAGTTTTGTCTCTATGGTTTGTTTCCTCTTCAAGTAGCCCTAGGTACAGACTGTGGAAAAGCACTTTCATTGAAAGGGGTTGCCAAGATCCAGAAATAAAGATTTTGGGAAATACCAGCTAATATTTTTCACCCAATCTTGATGATACTTGGTGGTAATGATCAGTACACAAATCCCACTTGGCTCACCAAATTTTGTTCTTCTAGGTTGAAGCGTTCGTCTACAGTAGCAGTTTATATTTTTTGGTTTCCCTCTGTTCTCTCCTATATAGATAGATGAATTTGGAACCCTAAATCCAACATGGTTTAGTAGCTCTTTGAAATTTGACAAAATAAAGTAGTTCTCAGTTTTGTCTCTATTTTTTGTTTCCTCTTCAAGTAGCCCTAAGCAGAGACTGTGGAAAAGCAGTTTCATTGAGAGGGGTTGCCAAGCTTTCATGAAATTACGAGTTTCCGAAATACCAACAAATATTTTTTTACCCAATCATGATGATACGTGGTGGTAATGATAAGTACACAAATCCCACTTGGCTCACCAAATTTTGTTCCTCTAGGTTGAAGCGTTCATTTACAGTTGCAGTTTTTATTTTTAGGTTTCACTCTGTTCTCTCCGATATAGATAGTTGAATTTGGATCTCTAAATCCAACATGGTTTGTAGTAGCTCTTTGAAACTTGGCAAATAAAGGAGTTCTCAGTTTTGTCTCTATGGTTTGTTTCCTCTTCAAGTAGCCCTAGGCACAGACTGTGGAAAACCACTTTCATTGAGATGGGTTGCCAAGCTTCTAGAAATAACGAGTTTCTGAAATACCAGTAAATATTTTTTCACCCAATCTTGATGATACTTGGTGGTAATGATCAGTACACAATTCCCTCTTGGCTCACCAAATTTTGTTCTTCTAGGTTGAAGCGTTCTTCTACAGTAGCAGTTTTTATATTTAGGTTCTCTGTGTTTACTCCTATATAGATGATAGAATTTGGAACTCTAAATCCAACATAGTTTGTAGTAGCTCTTTGAAACTTGACAAAAAAAGTAGTTCTCAGTTTTTTCTCTATGGTTTGTTTCCTCTTCAAGTAGTCCTAAGCAGAGACTGTGGAAAAGCACTTTCATTGAGAGGTGTTGCCAAGCTTTTAGAAATAAAGAGTTTTCAAAATACCAGCAAATATTTTATCACCCAATCTTGATGATACTTGGTGGTAATGATCAGTACACCAATCCCATTGCCTCACCATATTTTGTTCTACCAGGTTGAAGCGTTCGTCTACAGTAGCAGTTTTTTATATAGGTTTCACTCTGTTCTCTCCTATATAGATAGATGAATTTGGAACTCTAAATCCAACATGGTTTGTAGTAGCTATTTGAAACTTGACAAAATAAAGGAGTTCTCAGTTTTGTCTCTATGGTTTGTTTCCTCTTCACGTAGCCCTAGGCACAGACTCTGGAAAAGCACTTTCATTGAAAGGGTTTGCCAAGCTTCCAAGAAATAACGAGTGTCTGAAATACCAGCAAATATTTTTTCACCCAATCTTGATGATACGTGGTGGTAATGACAAGTACACAAATCCCACTTGGCTCACCAAATTTTGTTCTTCTAGGTTGAAGCGTTCGTTTACAGTAGCAGTTTATATTTTTAGGTTTCCCTCTGTTCTCTCCTATAGAGATAGAATAGTTTGGAACATCAAATCCAACATGGTTTGTAGTAGCTCTTTGAAACTTTACTAAAAAAAGGAGTTCTCAGTTTTGTCTCTATGGTTTGTTTCCTTTTCAATTATCCCAAGGCACAGACTGTGGAAAAGCACTTTCATTGAGACGGTTTGCCAAGCTTCTAAGAATTAACGATTTTTGGAAATACCAGCAAATATTTTTTCACCCAATCATGATGAAACTTCGTGGTAATGATGAGTACACAAATCCCACTTGGCTAACCAAATTTTGTTCTTTTAGGTTGAAGCGTTCGTTTACAGTAGCAGTATTTATTTTTAGGTTTCACTGTGTTCTCTCCTATATAGACAGATAAATTTGGAACTCTAAATCCAACATGGTTCGTAGTAGCACTTTAAACCTTGTCACAAAAAGGTGTTTTCAGTTTAGTCTCTATGGTTTGTTTTCTCCTCAAGTAGCCTTAGTCACAGACTGTGGAAAAGCACTTTCATTGAGAGGGTTTGCAAAGCTTCCAAGATATTACGAGTTTCCGAAACAAGCAAATATTTTTTCACCCAAACTTGATGATACGTGGTGGAAATGATCAGTACACAAATCCCACCTGGCTGACCAAATTGTGTTCTTCTAGGCTGAAGCGCTCGTATACAGTAGCAGTTTTTATATGAAGGTTTCACTCTGTTCGCTCTTATATAGATAGATGAATTTGGAACTCTAAATCCAACATGGTTTGTAGTAGCTTTCGAAACTTGACAAAAAAAAGTAGTCCTCAGTTAAGTCACTATGGTTTGTTTCCTCTTCAAGTAGCCCTAAGCAGAGACTGTGGAAAAACACTTTCATTGAGAGGGGTTGCCAAGCTTCTAAGAAATAACGACTTTCTGAAATACCAGCAAATATTTTTTCACCCAACCTTGATGATACTTGTTGTTAATGATCAGTACACAAATCCCACTTGGCTCACCAAATTTTGTTCTTCTAGGTTGAAGCATTCCTTTGCAATAGCAGTTTTAATATTTAGGTTTCCCTCTGTTCTCTCCTATATAGATAGATGAATTTGGAACTCTAAATCCAACATGGTTCGTAGTAGCTCTTTGAAACTTGACAAATAAAGGAGTTCTCAGTTTGTCTCTATGGTTTGTTTCCTCTTCAAGTAGCCCTAGGCACAGACTGTGGAAAAGCACTTTCATTGTGAAGGGTTGCCAAGCTTCTAAGAATTAACGAGTTTCCAAAATACCAGCAAATATTTTTTCACCCAATCTTGATGATACTTGGTGGTAATGATCAGTACACAAATCCCACTTGGCTCACCAAATTTTGTTCTTCTAGGTTGAAGCGTTCATCTACAGTAGCAGTTTTTATATTTATTTTCCCTCTGTTCTCTCTTATACAGATAGATGAATTTGGAACTCTAAATCCAACATGGTTTGTAGTAGCTCTTTGAAACTTGACAAAATAAAGGAGTTCTCAGTTTTTTCTCTGTGGTTTGTTTCCTCTTCAAGAAGCCTAGGCAGAGACTGTGGAACAGCACTTTCATTGAGAGGGGTTGCCAAGCTTCTAAGAATTAACGAGTTTCCGAATACCAGCAAATATTTTTTCACCCAATCTTGATGATACTTGGTGGTAATGATCAGTACACAAATCCAACTTGGCTCACCAAATTTTGTTCTTCTAGGTTGTAGCGTTCGTCTACAGTAGCAGTTTTTATATTTAGGTTTCCCTCTGTTCTCTCCTTTATAGATAGATGAATTTGGAACTCTAAATCCAACATGGTTCGTAGTAGCTCTTTGAAACTTGACAAAAAAAAAGGAGTTCTAAGTTTTGTCTCTATGGTTTGTTTCCTCTTCAAGTAGCCCTAGGCACAGACTTTGGAAAAGCACTTTCATCGAGAGGGGTTGCCACCTTCTAAGAATTAACGAGTTTCCGAAATACCAGCAAATATTTTTTCATCCAATCTTGATGATACTTGGTGGTAATGATCACTACAAAAATCCGACTTGGCTCACCAAATTTTGTTCTTTTATTTTGAAGCGTTCGTCTACAGTAGCAGTTTTTATATTTAGGTTTCCCTCTGTCTCCGTATATAGATAGATGAATTTAGAACTCTAAATCCAACATGGTTTTTAGTAGCTCTTTGAAACTTGAAAAAATAAAGGAGTTCTCTGTTTTGTCTCTATGGTTTGTTTCCTCTTCAAGTAGCCCAAGGCACATACTGTGGAAAAGCACTTTCATTGAGAGTGGTTGCCAAGATTCTAAGAATTAACGAGTTTCCGAAATACCAGCAAATATTTTTTCACCCAATCTTGATGATACTTGGTGGTAATGATCAGTACACAAATCCCACTTGGCTCACCAAATTTTGTTCTTCTGGTTGAAGCGTTCGTTTACAGTAGCAGTTTTTATATTTAGGTTTCACTCTGTTCTCTCCTATATAGATGAATTTGGAACTCTAAATCCAACATGGTTCGTAGTAGCACTTTGAAACTTGACAAAATAAAGGACTTCTCAGTTTTGTCTCTATGGTTTCTTTCCTCTTCAAGTAGCCCTAGGCACAGACTGTGGAAAAGCACTTTCATCGAGAGGGGTTGCCAAGCTTCTAAGAATTAAGGAGTCTCCGAAATACCAGCAAATATTTTTTCACGCAATCTTGATGATACATCGTGGTAATGATCAGTACACAAATCCCACTTGGCTCACCAAATTTTGTTCTTCTAGGTTGAAGCGTTCGTCTACAGTATCAGTTTTTATATTTAGATTTCCCTCTGCTCTCTCTTATATAGATAGATGAATTTGGAACTCTAAATTCAACATGGTTCGTAGTAGCTCTTTGAAACTTGACATAATAAAGGAGTTCTCGGTTTTGTCTCTATGGTTTGTTTCCTCGTCAAGTAGCCCTAGGCACAGACTGTGGAAAAGCACTGTAATTGAGAGGCGTTGCCAAGGTTCTAAGAATTAACGAGTTTCCGAAATATGAGCAAATATTTTTTCACCCAATCTTGATGATACTTGGTGGTAATGATCAGTACACAATTCCCACTTGGCTCACCAAATTTTGTTCTTCTAGGTTGAAGCGTTCGTCTACAGTAGCAGTTTTTATATTTAGGTTTAGCTCTGTTCTCTCCCATATAGATAGATGAATTTGGAACTCTAAATCCAACATGGTTCGTAGTAGCTCTTTGAAACTTGACAAAATAAAGGAGTTCTCAGTTTTGTCTCTATGATTTGTTTCCTCTTCAAGTAGCCCTAAGCACAGACTGTGGAAAAGCAGTTTCATCGAGAGGGGTTGCCAAGCTTCTAAGAATTAACGAGTTTCCGATATTCCAGAAAATATTTTTTCAACCAATCGTGATGATACTTGGTGGTAATGAACAGTACACAAATCCCGCTTGGCTCACCAAATTTTGTTCTTCTAGGTTGAAGCTTTCATCTACAGTATCAGTTTATATTTAGGTTTCCCTCTGTTCTCTCCTATAGATAGATGAATTTGGAACTCTAAATCCAACATGGATTGTAGTAATTCTTTGAAACTTTACAAAATAAAGGAGTTCTCAGTTTTGTCTCTATGGTTTGTTTCCTCTTCAAGTAGCTTTAGGCACAGCCTGTGTAAAAGCACTTTCATCAAGAGGGTTTGCCAAGCTTCTAAGAATTAACGATTTTCCAAAATACCAGCAAATATTTTTTCACCCAATCTTGAAGATACTGGGTGGCCATGATCAGTACACAAATCCCACTTGGCTCACCAAATTTTGTTCTTCTAGGGTGAAGCGATCGTCTACAGTAGCAGTTTTTACATTTAGATTTCCCTCTGTTCTGTTCTATATAGATAGATGAATTTGGAACTCTAAATCCAACATGGTTCGTAGTAGCTCTTTGAAACTTGAAAAATAAAGGAGTTCTCAGTTTTGTCTCTATGGCTTTTTTCCTCTTCAAGTAGCCCTAGGCAGAGACTGTGGAAAAGCACTTTCATTGAGAGGGGTTGCCAAGCTTCTAAGAATTAACGAGTTTCCGAAATATCAGCAAATATTTTTTCACCCAATCTTGATGATATTGGGTGGCCGTGATCAGTACACAAATCCCACTTGGCTCACCAAATTTTGTTCTTCTAGGTTGAGGCGTTCGTCTACAATAGCAGTTTTTATATTTAGGTTTCCCTCTGTCGCTCCTATATAGATAGATGAATTTGGAAATCTAAATCCAACATGGTTCATAGTAGCTCTTTGAAACTTGACAAAATAAAGGAGTTCTCAGTTTTGTCTCTATGGTTTGTTTCCTCTTCAACTAGACCTAGGCACATACTGTAGGAAAGCACTTTCATTGAGAGGGGTTGCCAAGATTCTAAGAATTAACGAATTTCGGAAATACCAGCAAATATTTTTTCAACCAATCTTGATGATACTTGGTGGTAATGATCAGTACACAAATCCCACTTGGCACACCAAATTTTGTTCTTCTAGCTTGAAGCGTTTGTGTACAGTAGCAGTTTTTATATTTAGGTTTCACTCTGTTCTCTCCTATATAGATGAATTTGGAACTCTAAATCCAACATGGTTCGTAGTAGCACTTTGAAACTTGACAAAATAAAGGACTTCTCAGTTTTGTCTCTATGGTTTGTTTCCTCTTCAAGTAGCCGTAGGCACAGACTGTGGAAAAGCACTTTCATCGAGAGGGGTTGCCAAGATTCTAAGCATTAACGAGTCTCCGAAATACCAGCAAATATTTTTTCACCCAATCTTGATGATACTTGGTGGTAATGATCAGTACACAAATCCCACTTGGCTCACCAAATTTTGTTCTTCTAGGTTGAAGCGTTCGTCTACAGTATCAGTTTTTATATTTAGAGTTCCCTCTGCTCCCTCTTATATAGATAGATAAATTTGGAACTCTAAATTCAACATGGTTTGTAGTAGCTCTTTGAAACTTGACATAATAAAGGAGTTCTCGGTTTTGTCTCTATGGTTTGCTTCCTCTTCAAGTAGCCCTAGGCACAGACTGTGGAAAAGCACTTTCATCGACAGGGGTTGCCAAGCTTCTAAGAATTAACGAGTTTCCGAAATACCAGCAAATATTTTTTCACCCAATCTTGATGATACTTGGTGGTAATGATCAGTACACAAATCCCACTTGGCTCACCAAATTTTGTTCTTCTAGGTTGAAGCGTTCGTCTACAGTAGCAGTTTTTATATTTAGGTTTCCGTCTGCCTTCTCCTATATAGATAGATGAATTTGGAACTCTCAATCCAACATGGTTCGTAGTAGCTCTTTGAAACGTGAAAAAATAAAGGAGTTCTCAGTTTTGTCTCTATGGTTTGTTTCCTCTTCAAGTAGCCCTAGGCACAGACTGTGGAAAAGCACTTTCATCGAGAGGGGCTGCCAAGCTTCTAAGAATTAACGAGTTTTCGATATTCCAGCAAATATTTTTTCACCCAATCTTGATGATACTTGGTTGTAAAGATCAGTACACAAATCCCACTTGGCTCACCAAATTTTGTTCTTCTAGGTTGAAGCGTTCTTCAACAGTAGCAGTTTTTATATTTAGGTTTCCCTCTGCTCTCTCCTATATAGATAGATGAATTTGGAACTCTCATCCAACATGGTTCGTAGTAGCTCTTTGAAACTTGAAAAAATAAAGGAGTTCTCAGTTTTGTCTCTATGGGTTCTTTCCTCGTCAAGTAGCCCTAGGCACAGACTGTGGAAAAGCACTGTCATTGAGAGGCGTTGCCAAGGTTCTAAGAATTAACGAGTTTCCGACATATGAGCAAACATTTTTTCACCCAATCTTGATGATACTTGGTGTTAACGATCAGTACACAAATCCCACTTGGCTCACCAAATTTTGTTCTTCTAGGTTGAAGGGTTCCTCTACAGTAGAAGTTTTTATATTTAGGTTTCCCTCTGCTCTCTCCTATATAGATAGATGAATTTGGAATTCTCAATCCAACATGGTTCGTAGTAGCTCATTGAAACTTGACGAAATAAAGGAGTTCTCAGTTTTGTCTCTATGGTTTGTTTCCTCTTCAAGTAGCCCTAGGTACAGACTGTGGAAAAGCAATTTCATCGAGAGGAGTTGCCAAGCTTCTAAGAATTAACGAGTTTCCGAAATACCAGCATACATTTTTTCACGCAATCTTGATGATACTTGGTGGTAATGATTACTACACAAATCCGACTTGGCTCACCATTTTTGTTCTTTTAGGTTGAAGCGTTCGTCTACAGTAGCAGTTTTTATATTTAGATTTCCCTCTGTCTCCATATATAGATAGATGAATTTAGAATTCTAAATCCAACATGGTTTGTAGTAGCTCTTTGACTCTTGACAAAATAAAGGAGTTCTCTGTTTTGTCTCTATGGTTTGTTTCCATTCAAGTAGCCCAAGGAACATACTGTGGAAAACCACTTTCATTGAGAGTGGTTGCCAAGATTCTAAGAATTAACGAGTTTCCGAAATACCAGCAAATATTTTTTCACCCAATCTTCATGATACTTGGTGGTAATGATCAGTACACAAATCCCACTTGGCTCACCAAATTTTGTTCTTCTACGTTGAAGCGTTCGTGTACAGTAGCAGTTTTTATATTTAGGTTTCACTCTGTTCTCTCCTATATAGATGAATTTGGAACTCTAAATCCAACATGGTTCGTAGTAGCACTTTGAAACTTGACAAAATAAAGGACTTCTCAGTTTTGTCTCTATGGTTTGTTTCCTCTTCAAGTAGCCCTAGGCACAGACTGTGGAAAAGCACTTTCATCGAGAGGGGTTGCCAAGCTTCTAAGAATTAACGAGTCTCCGAAATACCAGCAAATATTTTTTCTCCCAATGTTGATGATACATTGTGGTAATGATCAGTACACAAATCCCACTTGGCTAACCAAATTTTGTTCTTCTAGGTTGAAGCGTTCGTCTACAGTATCAGTTTTTATATTTAGAATTCCCTCTGCTCTCTCTTATATAGATAGATGAATTTGGAACTCTAAATTCAACATGGTTCGTAGTAGCTCTTTGAAACTTGACATAATAAAGGAGTTCTCGGTTTTGTCTCTATGGTTTGCTTCCTCTTCAAGTAGCCCTAGGCACAGACTGTGGAAAAGCACTTTCATCGAGAGGGGTTGCCAAGCTTCTAAGAATTAACGAGTTTCCGAAATACCAGCAAATATTTTTTCACCCAATCTTGATGATACTTGGTGGTAATGATCAGTACACAAATCCCACTTGGCTCAAAAAATTTTGTTCTTCTAGGTTGAAGCGTTCGTCTACAGTATCAGTTTTTATATTTAGATTTCCCTCTTCTCTCTCTTATATAGATAGATGAATTTGGAACTCTAATTTCAACATGGTTCGTAGTAGCTCTTTGACTCTTGACAAAATAAAGGAGTTCTCTGTTTTGTCTCTATGGTTTGTTTCCTCTTCAAGTAGCCCAAGTCACATACTGTGGAAAACCACTTTCATTGAGAGTGGTTGCCAAGATTCTAAGAATTAACGAGTTTCCGAAATACCAGCAAATATTTTTTCACCCAATCTTGATGATACTTGGTGGTAATGATCAGTACACAAATCCCACTTGGCTCACCAAATTTTGTTCTTCTACGTTGAAGCGTTCGTGTACAGTAGCAGTTTTTATATTTAGGTTTCACTCTGTTCTCTCCTATATAGATGAATTTGGAACTCTAAATCCATCATGGTTCGTAGTAGCACTTTGAAACTTGACAAAATAAAGGACTTCTCAGTTTTGTCTCTATGGTTTGTTTCCTCTTCAAGTAGCCCTAGGCACAGACTGTGGAAAAGCACTTTCCTCGAGAGGGGTTGCCAAACTTCTAAGAATTAACGAGTCTCCGAAATACCAGCAAATATTTTTTCACCCAATCTTGATGATACATCGTGGTAATGATCAGTACACAAATCCGACTTGGCTCACCAAATTTTGTTCTTCTAGGTTGAAGCGTTCGTCTACAGTATCAGTTTTTATATTTAGATTTCCCTCTGCTCTCTCTTATATAGATAGATGAATTTGGAACTCTAAATTCATCATGGTTCGTAGTAGCTCTTTGAAACTTGACATAATAAAGGAGTTCTCGGTTTTGTCTCTATGGTTTGCTTCCTCTTCAAGTAGCCCTAGGCACATACTGTGGAAAAGCACTTTCATCGACAGGGGATGCCAAGCTTCTAAGAATTAACGAGTTTCCGAAATACCAGCAAATATTTTTTCACCCAACTTGATGATACTTGGTGGTAATGATCAGTACACAAATCCCACTTGGCTCACCAAATTTTGTTCTTCTACGTTGAAGCGTTCGTGTACAGTAGCAGTTTTTATATTTAGGTTTCACTCTGTTCTCTCCTATATAGATGA
This sequence comes from Callospermophilus lateralis, assembly GCF_048772815.1. NCBI lineage: Eukaryota > Metazoa > Chordata > Mammalia > Rodentia > Sciuridae > Callospermophilus > Callospermophilus lateralis. Next base: position 81,318 of record NW_027515163.1, read on the forward strand.
ATTTGGAACTCTAAATCCAACATGGTTCGTAGTAGCACTTTGAAACTTGTAAAAAAAAAAGGACTTCTCAGTTTTGTCTCTATGGTTTGTTTCCTCTTCAAGTATCCCTAGGCACAGACTGTGGAAAAGCACTTTCATCGAGAGGGGTTGCCAAGCTTCTAAGAATTAACTAGTCTCCGAAATACCAGCAAATATTTTTTCACCCAATCTTGATGATACATGGTGGTAATGATCAGTACACAAATCCCACTTGGCTCACCAAATTTTGTTCTTCCAGGTTGAAGCTTTCGTCTACAGTATCAGTTTTTATATTTAGATTTCCCTCTGCTCTCTCTTATATAGATAGATGAATTTGGAACTCTAAATTCAACATGGTTCGTAGTAGCTCTTTGAAACTTGACAAAATAAAGGAGTTCTCAGTTTTGTCTCTATGGTTTGTTTCCTCGTCAAGTAGCCCTAGGCACAGACTGTGGAAAAGCACTGTAATTTAGAGGCGTTGCCAAGGTTCTAAGAATTAACGAGTTTACGAAATATGAGCAAACATTTTTTCACCCAATCTTGATGATACTTGGTGGTAATGATCAGTACACAATTCCCACTTGTCTCACCAAATTTTGTTCTTCTAGGTTGAAGAGTTCGTCTACAGTAGCAGTTTTTATATTTAGGTTTCCCTCTGTTCTCTCCTATATAGATAGATGAATTTGGAACTCTAAATCCAACATGGTTTGTAGTAGCTATTTGAAACTTGACAAAATAAAGGAGTTCTCAGTTTTGTCTCTATGGTTTGTTTCCTCTTCAAGTATCCCTAGGCACAGACTGTGGAAAAGCACTTTCATCTAGAGGGGTTTCCAAGCTTCTAAGAATTAACGAGTTTCCGAAATACCAGCAAATATTTTTTCACCCAATCTTGATGATACTTGGTGGTAATGATCAGTACACAAATCCCTCTTGGCTCACCAAATTTTGTTCTTCTAGGTTGAAGCGTTCGTCTACAGTAGCAGTTTTTATATTTAGGTTTAGCTCTGTTCTCTACTATATAGATAGATGAATTTGGAACTCTAAATCCAACATGGTTTGTAGTAGCTCTTTGAAACTTGACAAAATAAAGGAGTTCTCAGTTTTGTCTCTATGGTTTGTTTCCTCTTCAAGTAGCCCTAAGCACAGACTGTGGAAAAGCACTTTCATCGAGAGGGGTTGCCAAGCTTCTAAGAATTAACGAGTTTCCGATATTTCAGCAAATATTTTTTCAACCAATCTTGATGATACTTGGTGGTAATGAACAGTACACAAATCCCGCTTGGCTCACCAAATTTTGTTCTTCTAGGTTGAAGCTTTCATCTACAGTATCAGTTTATATTTAGGTTTCCCTCTGTTCTCTCCTATAGATAGATGAATTTGGAACTCTAAATCCAACATGGATTGTAGTAATTCTTTGAAACTTTACAAAATAAAGGAGTTCTCAGTTTTGTCTCTATGGTTTGTTTCCTCTTCAAGTAGCCCTAGGCACAGCCTGTGTAAAAGCACTTTCATCAAGAGGGTTTGCCAAGCTTCTAAGAATTAACGATTTTCCGAAATACCAGCAAATATTTTTTCACCCAATCTTGATGATACTGAGTGGCCATGATCAGTACACAAATCCCACTTGGCTCACCAAATTTTGTTCTTCTAGGGTGAAGCGATCGTCTACAGTAGCAGTTTTTACATTTAGATTTCCCTCTGTTCTCTTCTATATAGATAGATGAATTTGGAACTCTAAATCCAACATGGTTCGTAGTAGCTCTTTGAAACTTGAAAAATAAAGGAGTTCTCAGTTTTGTCTCTATGGCTTGTTTCCTCTTCAAGTAGCCCTAGGCAGAGACTGTGGAAAAGCACTTTCATTGAGAGGGGTTGCCAAGCTTCTAAGAATTAACGAGTTTCCGAAATATCAGCAAATATTTTTTCACCAAATCTTGATGATATTGGGTGGCCGTGATCAGTACACAAATCCCACTTGGCTCACCAAATTTTGTTCTTCTAGGTTGAGGCGTTCGTCTACAATAGCAGTTTTTATATTTAGGTTTCCCTCTGTCGTTCCTATATAGATAGATGAATTTGGAAATCTAAATCCAACATGGTTCATAGTAGCTCTTTGAAACTTGACACAATAAAGGAGTTCTCAGTTTTGTCTCTATGGTTTGTTTCCTCTTCAACTAGACCTAGGCACATACTGTAGGAAAGCACTTTCATTGAGAGGGGTTGCCAAGATTCTAAGAATTAACGAATTTCCGAAATACCAGCAAATATTTTTTCACCCAATCTTGATGATACTTGGTGGTAATGATCAGTACACAAATCCCACTTGGCACACCAAATTTTGTTCTTCTAGCTTGAAGCGTTCGTGTACAGTAGCAGTTTTTATATTTAGGTTACCCTCTGTTCTCTCCTATATAGATAGATGAATTTGGAACTCTAAATCCAACATGGTTCGTAGTAGCTCTTTGAAACTTGACAAAATAAAGGAGTTCTCAGTTTTGTCTCTATGGTTTGTTTCCTCTTCAAGTAGCCCTAGGCACAAACTGTGGAAATGCAATTTCATTGAGAGGGGTTGCCAAGTTTCTAAGAATTAACGAGTTTCCGAAACACCAACAAATATTTTTTCACCCAATCTTGATGATACTTGGTGGTAATGATCAGTACACAATTCCCACTTGGCTCACCAAATTTTTTTCTTCTAGGTTGAAGCGTTAGTCTACAGTAGCAGTTTTTATATTTAGGTTTCCCTCTGTTCTCTCCTATATAGATGGATGAATTTGGAACTTAAATCTAAAAAGGTTTGTAGTAGCTCTTTGAAACTTGACAAAATAAAGTAGTTCTCAGTTTTGTCTCTATGGTTTGTTTCCTCTTCAAGTAACCTTACACACAGACTGTGGAAAAGCACTTTGATTGAGAGGGGTTGCCAAGCTTCTAAGAAATAAGAAGTTTCCAAAATACCAGCTGATATTTTTTCACCCAATCTTGATTATACTTGCTGGTAATGATGAGTACACAAATTCCACTTGGCTCACCAAATTTTGTTCTTCTAGGTTTAAGCGTTCATCTACAGTAGCAGTTTTTATATTTAGATTTCACTCTGTTCTCTCCTATATAGATAGATGAAATTGGAACTCCAAATCTAACATGGTTTGTAGTAGCTCTTTGAAACTTGACAAAATAAAGTACTTCTCAGTTTTGTCTCTATTGTTTGTTTCCTCTTCAAGTAGCCCTAGGAACCGACTGTGGTAAAGCACTTTCATTGAGAGGGGTTGCCAAGCTTCTAAGAATTAACGAGTTTCCGAAATACCAGCAAATATTTTTTCACCCAATCTTGATGATACGTGGTGGTAATGATCAGTACACAAATCCCACTTGGCACACCAAATTTTGTTCTTCTAGGTTGAAGTGTTCGTCTACAGTAGCAGTTTGTATATTTTGGTTCCCTAAGTATACTCCTATATAGATAGATGAATTTGGAACTCTAAATCCAACATGGTTTGTAGTAGCTCGTTGAAACTTGACCAAATAAAAAAGTTCTCAGGTTTGTCTCTATGGTTTGTTTCCTCTTCAAGTAGCCCTAGGCACAGACTGTGGAAAAGCACTTTCATTGAGAGGGGTTGCCAAGCTTGTAAGAAATAACGAGTTTCCGAAATACCAGCAAATATTTTTTCACCCAATCTTGATGATACTTGGTGGTAATGATCAGTACACAAGTCTCACTTGGCTCACAAAATTTTGTTCTTCGAGTTTGAAGCGTTCGTCTATAGTAGCAGTTTTTACATTTAGGTTTCACTCTGTTCTCTCCTATATAGATAGATGAATTTGGAACTCTAAAACCAACATGGTTTGTAGTAGCTCTTTGAAACTTGAGAAAATAAAGGAGTTCTCAGTTTTGTCTCTATGATTTGTTTCATCTTCAAGTAGACCAAAGCAGAGACTGTGGAAAAGCACTTTCATTGAGAGGAGTTGCCAAGCTTCTAAGAAATAACGAGGTTCCGAAATACCAGCAAACATTTTTTCACCCAATCTTGATGATACTAGGAGGTAATGATCAGTACACAAATCCCACATGGCTCACCAAATTTTGTTCTTCTAGGTTGAATCGTTCGTCCACAGTAGCAGTTTTTATATTTACGTTTCAATCTCTTCTCTCCTATATAGATAGATGAATTTGGAACTTAAATCTAAAAACGTTTGTACTAGCTCTTTGAAACTTGACAAAATAAAGTAGTTCTCAGTTTTGTCTCTATGGTTTGTTTCCTCTTCAAGTAACCCTACACACAGACTGTGGAAAAGCACTTTCATTGAGAGGGGTTGCCAAGCTTCTAAGAAATAACGAGTTTCCAAAATACCAGCTGATATTTTTTCACACAATCTTGATGATACTTGCTGGTATTGATGAGTACACAAATTCCACTTGGCTCACAAAATTTTGTTCTTCTAGTTTTAAGTGTTCGTCTACAGTAGCAGTTTTTATATTTAGGTTTCACTCCGTTCTCTCCTATATAGATAGATGAAATTGGAACTCCAAATCTAACATGGTTTCTAGTAGCTCTTTGAAACTTGACAAAATAAAGTACTTCTCAGTTTTGTCTCTATTCTTTGTTTCCTCTTCAAGTAGCCCTAGGAACAGACTGTGGAAAAGCACTTTCATTGAGAGGGGTTGCCAAGCTTCTAAGAATTAACGAGTTTCCGAAATACCAGCAAATATTTTTTCACCCAATCTTGATGATACGTGGTGGTAATGATCAGTACACAAATCCCACTTGGCACACCAAATTTTGTTCTTCTAGGTTGAAGCGTGCATCTACAGTAGCAGTTTGTATATTTTGGTTCCCTGTGTATACTCCTATATAGATAGAAGAATTTGGAACTCTAAATCCAACATGGTTTGTAGTAGCTCGTTGAAACTTGACCAAATAAAAAAGTTCTCCGGTTTGTCTCTATGGTTTGTTTCCTCTTCAAGTAGCCCTAGGCACAGACTGTGGAAAAGCACTTTCATTAAGAGGGGTTTCCAAGCTTGTAAGAAATAACGAGTTTCCAAATACCAGCAAATATTTTTTCACCCAATCTTGATTATACTTGGTGGTAATGATCAGTACACAAGTCTCACTTGGCTCACAAAATTTTGTTCTTCGAGTTTGAAGCGTTCGTCTATAGTAGCTGTTTTTACATTTAGGTTTCCCTCTGTTCTCTCCTATATAGATAGATGAATTTGGAACTCTAAAACCAACATGGTTTGTAGTAGTTCATTGAAACATGAGAAAATAAAGGAGTTCTCAGTTTTGTCTCTATGATTTGTTTCCTCTTCAAGTAGACCAAAGCAGAGACTGTGGAAAAGCACTTTCATGTAGAGGGTTTGCCAAGCTTCTAAGAAATAACGAGTTTCCGAAATACCAGCAAATATTTTTTCACCCAATCTTGATAATACGTGGTGGTAATGATCAGTACACAAATCCCACTTGGCTAACCAAATTTTGTTCTTCTAGGTTTAAGTGTTCGTCTACACTAGCAGTTTTTATATTTAGGTTTCCCTTTGTTCTCTCCTATATAGATAAATTTGGAACTCTAAATCAAACATGGCATGTAGTAGCTCTTTGAAAGTTGACAAAAAAAGGAGTTCTTAGTTTAGTCTCTATGGTTTGTTTTCTCTTCGTGTAGCCCTATGGACAGATTCTGGAATAGCACTTTCATTGAGTGGGGTTGCCAAACTTCCAAGAAATTACGAGTTTCAGAAATACCAGCAAATATTTCTTCACCCAATCTTGATGATACTTGATGGGAATGATCAGTACACAAATCCCACTTGGGTCACCAAATTTTGTTCTTCTAGGTTGAAGCATTCGTCTAAAGTAGCAGTTTTTATTTTTATGTTTCACTCCTTTCTCTCCTATATAGATCGATGAATTTGGAACTCTAAATCCAACATGGTTTGTAGTAGCTCTTTGAAACTTGACAAAATAAAGATCTTCACACTTTTCTCTCTATGGTTTGTTTCCTTTTTAAGTAGCCTAGGCAAAGACTGTGGAAAAGCACTTTCACTGAGAGGGTTTGCCAAGCTTCTAAGAAATAACGAGTTTACAAAATACCATCAAATATTTTTTCACCCAATATTGATGATACTTGGTGGTAATGATGAGTACACGAATCCCAGTTGGCTCAACAAATTTTGATCTTCTAGGTTTACACGTTCGTCTACAGTAGCTGTTTTTTATATTTAGGTTTCACTCTGTTCTCTCCTATATAGATAGATGAATTTGGAACTCTAAATCCAACATGGTTTGTAGTAGGTCTTTGAAACTTGACAAAATAAATGAGTTCTCAGTTAAGTCTCTATGTTTTGTTGCCTCTTCAAGTAGCCCTAGGAACAGACTGTGGAAAAGCACTTTCATTGAGAGGGGTTGCCAAGCTTCCAAGAAATTAGGAGTTTCCGAAATACCAGCAAATATTTTTTCACCCAATCTTGATGATACGTGGTGGTAATCACAAGTACACAAATCCCACTTGGCTTACCAAATTTTGTTCTTCTAGGTTGAAGCGTTCGCTTACAGTAGCAGTATTTATTTTTAGGTTTCACTCTTTTTTCTCCTATATAGATAGATGAATTTGGAACTCTAAATCTAACATGGTTTGTAGTAGCTCTTTGAAACTTGACAAAATAAAGTAGTTCTCACTTTTGTCTGAATTTTTTGTTTCCTCTTCAGGTAGCCCTAGGCACAGACTGTGGAAAAGCACTTTCATTGAAAGCGGTTGCCAAACTTCCAAGAAATAACGAGTTTCCGAAATACCAGCAAATATTTTTTCACCCAATCTTGATGAAACTGGTGGTAATGATCTGTACACAAATCCCACTTGACTCACCAAATTTTGTTCTTGTAGGTTGAAGCGTTCATTTACAGTAGCAGTTTTTATATTTAGGTTTCACTCTGTTCTTTCCTATATAGATAGATGAATTTGGAACTCTAAATCCAACATGGTTTGTAGTAGCTCTTTGAAACTTGACAAAGTAAAGGAGTTCTGAGTTTTTTCTCTGTGATTTGTTGCCTCTTCAAGTAGCCCTAAGCAGAGACTGTGGAAAAGCATTTTCATTGAGAGGGGTTGAAAAGCTTCCATGAAATTACGAGTTTCAAAATACCAGCAAATATTTTTTTTTACCCAATCATGATGATATGTGGTGGTAATGACAAGTACACAAATCCCACTTGGCTCACCAAATTTTCTTCCTCTAGGTTGAAGTGTTCGTTTACAGTAGCAGTTTTTATTTTTAGGTTTCAGTTTGTTCTCTCCTCTATAGATAAATTTGGAACTCTAAATCCAACATGGTATGTAGTAGCTCTTTGAAAGTTGACAAAAAAAGGAGTTCTTAGTTTAGTCTCTATGGTTTGTTTTCTCTTCGTGTAGTCCTATGGACAGATTCTGGAATAGCACTTTCATTGAGTGGGGTTGCCAAACTTCCAAGAAATTACGAGTTTCAGAAATACCAGCAAATATTTCTTCACCCAATCTTGATGATACTTGATGGGAATGATCAGTACACAAATCCCACTTGGGTCACCAAATTTTGTTCTTCTAGGTTGAAGCATTCGTCTAAAGTAGCAGTTTTTATTTTTATGTTTCACTCCTTTCTCTCCTATATAGATCGATGAATTTGGAACTCTAAATCCAACATGGTTTGTAGTAGCTCTTTGAAACTTGACAAAATAAAGATCTTCACACTTTTCTCTCTATGGTTTGTTTCCTTTTTAAGTAGCCTAGGCAAAGACTGTGGAAAAGCATTTTCACTGAGAGGGTTTGCCAAGCTTCTAAGAAATAACGAGTTTACAAAATACCGCAAATATTTTTTCACCCAATCTTGATGATACTTGGTGGTAATGATGAGTACACAAATCCCAGTTGGCTCAACAAATTTTGTTCTTCTAGGTTCACACGTTCGTCTACAGTAGTTTTTTTTTATATTTAGGTTTCACTCTGTTCTCTCCTATATAGATAGATGAATTTGGAACTCTAAATCCAACATGGTTTGTAGTAGGTCTTTGAAACTTGACAAAATAAATGAGTTCTCAGTAAAGTCTCTATGTTTTGTTGCCTCTTCAAGTAGCCCTAGGAACAGACTGTGGAAAAGCACTTTCATTGAGAGGGTTTGCCAAGTTTCCAAGAAATTAGGAGTTTCCGAAATACCAGCAAATATTTTTTCACCCAATCTTGATGATACGTGGTGGTAATGACAAGTACACAAATCCCACTTGGCTTACCAAATTTTGTTCTTCTAGGTTGAAGCGTTCGCTTACAGTAGCAGTATTTATTTTTAGGTTTCACTCTTTTTTCTCCTATATAGATAGATGAATTTGGAACTCTAAATCTAACATGGTTTGTAGTAGCTCTTTGAAACTTGACAAAATAAAGTAGTTCTCAGTTTTGTCTGTATTTTTTGTTTCCTCTTCAGGTAGCCCTTGGCACAGACTGTGGAAAAGCACTTTCATTGAAAGCGGTTGCCAAGCTTCCAAGAAATAATGAGTTTCCGAAATACCAGCAAATATTTTTTCACCCAATCTTGATGAAACTGGTGGTAATGATCGGTACACAAATCCCACTTGACTCACCAAATTTTGTTCTTCTAGGTTGAAGCGTTCATTTACAGTAGCAGTTTTTATATTTAGGTTTCACTCTGTTCTTTCCTATATAGATAGATGAATTTGGAACTCTAAATCCAACATGGTTTGTAGTAGCTCTTTGAAACTTGACAAAATAAAGGAGTTCTGAGTTTTGTCTCTATGATTTGTTGCCTCTTCAAGTAGCCCTAAGCAGAGACTGTGGAAAAGCACTTTCATTGAAAGGGGTTGCCAAGCTTCCATGAAATTACAAGTTTCCGAAATACCAGCAAATATTTTTTCACCCAATCATGATGATATGTCTTGGTAATGACAAGTACACAAATCCCACTTGGCTCACCAAATTATGTTCCTCTAGGTTGAAGCGTTCATTTACAGTAGCAGTTTTTATATTTAGGTTTCACTCTGTTCTTTCCTATATAGATAGATGAATTTGGAACTCTAAATCCAACATGGTTTGTAGTAGCTCTTTGAAACTAGACAAAATAAAGGAGTTCTCAGTTTTGTTTCTATGGTTTGTTTCCTCTTCAAGTATCCCTAGGCACAGACTGTGGAAAAGCACTTTCATCTAGAGGGGTTGCCAAGCTTCTAAGAATTAACGAGTTTCCGAAATACCAGCAAATATTTTTTCACCCAATCTTGATGATACTTGGTGGTAATGATCAGTACACAAATCCCACTTGGCTCACCAAATTTTGTTCTTCTAGGTTGAAGCGTTCGTCTACAGTAGCAGTTTTTATATTTAGGTTTAGCTCTGTTCTCTCCCATATAGATAGATGAATTTGGAACTCTAAATCCAACATGGTTTGTAGTAGCTCTTTGAAACTTGACAAAATAAAGGAGTTCTCAGTTTTGTCTCTATGGTTTGTTTCCTCTTCAAGTAGCCCTAAGCACAGACTGTGGAAAAGCACTTGCATCGAGAGGGGTTGCCAAGCTTCTAAGAATTAACGAGTTTCCGATATTCCAGCAAATATTTTTTCAACCAATCTTGATGATACTTGGTGGTAATGAAAAGTACACAAATCCCGCTTGGCTCACCAAATTTTGTTCTTCTAGGTTGAAGCTTTCATCTACAGTATCAGTTTATATTTAGGTTTCCCTCTGTTCTCTCCTATAGATAGATGAATTTGGAACTCTAAATCCAACATGGATTGTAGTAATTCTTTGAAACTTTACAAAATAAAGGAGTTCTCAGTTTTGTCTCTATGGTTTGTTTCCGCTTCAAGTAGCCCTAGGCACAGCCTGTGTAAAAGCACTTTCATCAAGAGGGTTTGCCAAGCTTCTAAGAATTAACGATTTTCCGAAATACCAGCAAATATTTTTTCACCCAATCTTGATGATACTGAGTGGCCATGATCAGTACACAAATCCCACTTGGCTCACCAAATTTTGTTCTTCTAGGGTGAAGCGATCGTCTACAGTAGCAGTTTTTACATTTAGATTTCCCTCTATTCTCTTCTATATAGATAGATGAATTTGGAACTCTAAATCCAACATGGTTCGTAGTAGCTCTTTGAAACTTGAAAAATAAAGGAGTT